>NW_013562493.1:953067-1125584 GCF_000835505.1 Exophiala xenobiotica | reverse complement strand
CAGCAGAAGCCGCAAACACAGACGTCACAGAGAAAGCAACAACCACAGATGCCACAGCAGAAGCCGCAAACACAGACACCACAGCAGAAGCCGCAAACACAGACACCACAGCAGAAGCCGCAAACACAGACACCGCAGCAAAAGCAAGGATCACAAAGTGCTCCCAAACCCAAAGCCAACAATGCATCTTCCATTCCTGACAAACCAGCCATCCCGGAGCATGACGTGAAACAAAACTCGTCCATGAGCGCCCAGCTCGCCCTCGAAGCCGCCAAGAAAGCCTACGAACTCCGCCAGGCAGCGTATGGTGCCGGTGATCCAAATGCACGCGAAGAGATTTTGGCCAAAGCCGTCAACAAGGAGATCGAGGCCGAGTCTTTTGGCAAGGCCGCTAAATATACTCGCTCGGGCGCGTTCCAGGGCCTTGCTGCCGGTGCTGGCCTCGGTGTCCAACCCGGCGTTACCCTGGGCAAATTGACCGGCGCCCTGGTCGGTGGTGTGGTGTCCTCGGCGGGTGCTTTACTGGGAGGTGGTGTTGGATCTGCATACGGCGCTATCAGTGGTCCGTTCTGGGATTTAGGCCAGATGGCAAGTCAAGGTGTAAGGAGTATTGTGGGCGATTTTCCCAACTGGGAGGCCACATCAAGTCAGAAGAAGGAGCTGGAGAAGATGGTGATGGGCGCGCAGCAGACGAAAGCTCCGAGTCAACAAGAACTGCAGGAGATGCGGGATGACGACGGAGGGCGAGGTCAGCAGGATTACCAGCAATGGGCCAAGGATTTGACAAGCTACATCCCCAGTATGCCATCCATGCCGAATATGCCGCCGATGCCTTCAATGCCGTCGATACCAGGGCTGGGCGGACAATCCAAAGGGAACAACTCTGAAACTGGGTCAAAGACCGCGACAGTATCCAATCCGATCCAGCAACCAAAAGCACCAGCAAAGCCGAAGACCACGACAGCATCAAATCAGAGTCAGCAGCCTAAAGCACCAGCAAAGCCTCAAGCTCCTCCAAAGCCCCAAGCTACTCCTCTCAAAGCACCTAGTCAGACCACCAAATCACAATCCCCACCAAAGACAAATGAAACTACGCCGAGGAAGAAGCCAAAGAAGCTGGAAACCAGATCGACGGGAACCACCCCACAGTCTAGCCAATCCACCCCTCGAAGGAAGCCACCGAAATTGGAGACGCGAGCCAAAACCACGACAGCAAATGCTTGAATTAGCAGCACGACAGTGAGGGTAAGCAACGGCCGAATATGGCTGCGATTGCATTCGAAGAGAGGTACAGTAAATGCAGTAAGCATTGGTAGCTCTACGCTGGCTTCTACTGCATACTGTGTCGTAAGAAGTGGCTCATAAATGCTGCTGTCCGATAGGCGCTTCGTCCAGGCCTTCCTCTCCTCGATATCTTCGCGCCGCCAGTTACGAGGGTCAGCCAGTGAGCCCTATACCCAGTGGACTAAGAGGATTTTCTACACGGCTAGAGCCACCGTCAAGAGCAAACAGCCCGCGCCAGCAGATTCAGCACTCTAGCGCCGCCGGCACCAGTAGCACATCTGAGCAAGGCGAGGATATCAAGCTGCACGGCATTGAGTACATTGGAGAAAGCGGATCATCGTTCGTCCATCCGTTCTCTCGTTGCAAACGAGGTAAGTACGCAAACTGGTGGATCTCTTTGCTGGGAGTAGAGCACAGCTGCTTCTGGGCAGAGATGCCTATATGGCCTTAGCGCAACCATTATACTTATGAAACTATGTTTGAAGGAGCAGGAAATCCATTCATTGCATTATATGCGCTTTGAAGCCATTGACAGTCCGAAGTTTGTATGCGTGACGGTGATTCGGCGCAAAAATGGCACAACGCACATTTGCCTAGAGTGCTGACCCGAGCTACAGCGACCAGAAATGGGAAAATTGGGTATGCCAGTTGCACCAGCCTTTCCTAATTTTTCGACGACGCAGTCATGCTACGATCACCGTCAGTTTGCGCCATGCCAAACCCAGAAATTAGTCACTGCCAACTTACTTGATGAGAATGCTCTTTGGCTCAAGATACGACATGAGCCCATGTTTCCCAGATTCTCGGCCACCATTCCCACTCTGTTTGAGCCCCCCGAACGGCGTGTTGATGGTCGGCATGAAGGGACCGTTGATGAAGACCGAGCCAGCCTCCAGGTTTGCCGAGACGCGCAATGCGCGTGTGATGTCGGACGTATAAAGATACGCGGCCAAACCGTAGGAGGTGTCATTGGCGAGCTCAACGACTTCCTCTTCGGTCTTGAAGGTCTTGACGACGAGGACTGGGCCGAAGATCTCGTCCGTGTATATCTTGCTTTCCTTGGGCGGGTCGAGGAAGATTGTGGGTTCGATGAAATTGCCCTTGTTGCCATGGCGGCCACCGCCCGTGAGGAGTTGGGCATCTTTCTTACCCTGTTCCAAAAAGTTCATGACACGGTCGAACTGGATGCGATCGGCGAGGGGTCCAAGGAATGTGTTTGGAGCGAGTGGGTCGCCCATTGCGTGGACGAATTGCTCGAACTTCTCCTTCAATGCTTCGACGAACTTGGGCGCGATCCCCTCCTGGACGAAGGTGCGCGAAGCGGCCGCGCAGATTTGGCCGGTGTTGGTGAGAAAGCCTTGAGAGGCTTGAGTGAGGGCCATGTCCATGTCAGCGTCGTTGAAGATAAGTGAAGGCGACTTCCCTCCGAGCTCCAGTGTCACCCGCTTGAGGTTACTGTTTGTAGCAGCCTGCTGGACTTTCTTCCCGGATTGGACAGAGCCAGTGAAGCTAATCTTGTTGATGTCCATATGGCTGGCAAGTAGATGACCAGTCTCTCCACCCCCTGAAATGAAATTGATCACGCCTGGTGGGAAGCCGGCTTCCACCACCAATTTGCCCATGGCAAGGGCTCCTAGAGGAGACTTCTCGGAAGACTTGAAAATGATCTAGATAATGGTGAGAATCTGATAATATCCAAACCGGCTGGTCAAGGAGATACTCACAGTGTTTCCCGTAGCCACTGCAGGAGCACACTTCCAACAAATGAAGACGTGAGTTCCATTCCAAGCAGATATGCCCGCACACACGCCAAGCGGCTCGTACCGGACAAGCTTGTACGTTCCATCTCCATCTTCTGGAAACATGTCGCCGCCAATCTTATCTGCGAATCCAGCATAGTCTAACCAACGTCAGCATTGCCATTCGCCATGAGAGGATCATAGAAGGTCGTCTCACATCGCCACTGTGAAATGCTGAGGCCAATGAAGATTTTGGCCACGACGATGGGCTGGCCCATCGCGATGCTTTCGAGTCTGCACAAGTCGTCCATGTTCGCTTCCATCAGGTCAGCGAGTTTGTTCATGCAGACGGCCCTCTGGAGCCCGGTGAAGCTCTTCCATGGTCCGCTTTTGAAAGCTGCTCTAGCAGCGGCCACTGCAGCATCAACATCCGCCGGACCGGCCACCTGCACCTCAGACGTGACGACTGAGTCATCTACAGGATTCTTGACCGTGATAGTCTGTCCAGACTTGCAGCTGACATACTGATCTTGAGGTTTAGCAAATGAAGCTGATACACGTGATGGACCTATTTACCTCATTGTTTATGAATAGCCGTGTTTCGATAGCTTTCCCAGAGCTGACACCGTCAGTATGCCCATTAGTTGTCATTGTGTTATGGTGTATGGAGCTGTTGTGACAATGATTTATTCGTGTTATAGACACCAAGCTGTCCGAACTCCAGTGGAAAAGTATGTATATATAAATGCGGGAGGATTTCAGCTGCCAAGATTAGCTCGTGTATGAGAAGCTATATACGAGAGCTAATGTACGGAAGCACATGGCAAAACACGTAAAAAACCTCCGATAGGTCAATAAATCACGGCTCTGGTTCATGGGGAGGTCGTGTGATGAGTGTACACGGGCTGACACCAGCTGTGAGGCACTTTATGTTCTGTGAGTAGCGGGAGGCCATGTGTGCCAGAACGAATATAGCATACCCGGACCGGCTCGGACACTGGCGTTTTGGATGGGATGACTGTCCAGCCAGAGGTGAAAGGAATAGCCATTACGTTGACAAAGAGAGGTCCCAGAAATCCCAAACTTATCGTGTCGCAGTTGGAGCCCAAGCAGAGAAACCATGTGAAGGCGTATGAGGTTGGCGAGACCTTGTTTTCCGAAACTACTTCGCTAAAATAAACTCCAAGTTGAACGGACGCCACCAGCTGAACGATGGTTACGAGGTAATTGAGCCTTCTTTTTCCCACCTCTTTCTCCACTAGTTCTAAGCCCTGTCGTGCTGTTAGTAGGCGAGGGTAGCCGTGGCTAGCCCTTCAAGCCGTATTCCCTTGGGCGCTTCTAGGTACGCTGGCGATCCGCAACCCTCATGGAGTCGATGTAGTTGCAGTAAGCTAACCATGACCCCGCCAGTGCAGGCCCTAAGCCTAAGGCCCTCATGGGGTTCACGTGTGGTCCGGCTAACTTAAGTAGTCACGTAGTGCATTATCAATTCTTAAATGGCCCGAGACCTCCGATTTCTGTATTCAATCTGTCTGCCCTCGCCACCAACGTGAGTCACATCGTACAACACGCTTCTACAAGTAAAGTGTTGTGTTCATCGCCGAAACTGGTCGTGAGGAGTAAGCACTGGGCAGGTGTTCTAGAGCGGATCTTCCAAGTCATCTCTGTTGAACAATATCTGGGCAGGCCGTCCAGGCACAGTATCCTATGGCTTGATGTCTGCGCATCTCCCGGGTATAAATGCTCGGATTACTCTCCTTCCAACGAAGCCAGGCTCTGGGCGCGGTGAGCTTTGCTACCACTTAAAATACAATGGCATCCTGACTGTCCGCAAAGTGCGATGCGAATCGGGTTGGGTTTGCGATTTTTGCACGAAGAAGTACTACAGATCGTGAGTGATCATCGTGCACAATCAATACATCATCAACTTTCGACCAAAGCGATATCATACTGATCTAGCCGGATGCAGGGATGTTCTCAGACGGCACTACCGGTCTTGCCCTCAAAGAGGTCATCGACAGATCCCAGACCGCTTGCCACGAGGAAGGAGAAAACAGGCATGCGACCTCTGTGCGAGGAGCAAGGTATCCTGCGATCTTGACCTGCCGTGCGAGAATTGTCTCTTCTCTGACGCTGAATGCACCCATTCTCGCACCGAGCAAAACCTACATCGGGCACCCGGCGCGCGCGACTGCAACAGCGCAAGAGAGATGCACATACAAACATCAGCAGAAAATGGCCCGAACGTTCACAAAATCTCTATCCCATTCCTCTTGAACTGGACCAACCCTAACAGTCGGCTCACCGACACCTTCCAGCGAATAAGTGATGATCCTTTGGTGCTGGAGAGCACTCAAACCTCGGATGATACAACAAATCCCCGCGAATCTGGAGGCCATCACACTTATGTGGCTCACAATCTTGGTTCGACTTGCATTTGCTATCGACACCGTCGAATACAGGCTATCTCCCGCCATCCGACGATATTCTAATCGACTTAGGCACGTCCGCAGATGTCGGTGCATTGTTCTCCTCCCCATTCGACCTGGATTCCCCCGATCAGGTTTCCCCAGACATCCTTCTCCCTGTGATGGATCGGAGTGAGTATCAGGATGACATGGTGGTAGCTACCGTACAAGACGATGGATACCCTTCCAGTGGCACGTTCGTGGACAGGGATCTTCCAGCGGAATTTGCGGATCACTTGACCGCCCTGACCTTAGCTCTTCCGCGCAGCCACCCAGAACATGCCCCAAACATTAATCTCGCCCTTGGGATGTCGACACTTACACCCGCGAATATCCGGAAATTTCTACGACTCTATTTCCATCACTGGAACCGCCACAGCCCAGTCGTCCATCCGGGGACCTTCGAGGTCTACAAGGCACCCTTACCTCTACTTCTCGTGATGACGCTAACGGGAGCCTGTCACGGTGCTTGAACGAAATGCTGGTCCCTCGGAGTTTGGCGCTGGCCTCCAGCTGAGCCCCAATGCGACAAGGCTTCTTGATACCTGGGGGCTTGCCTGGGCGCTGAGTGAAGCTTTTCGCGAATGTGTTAACGTTCCGCGGTGGTCGGTGGCCAGGAGGTGGGAAGACGACACGGAAATTGGACTCAACACTCAGAACCCAGATGCGTCCGAGATTTACGGCACCCGTGAGTATTGTCGTTTCACTTGTAGTTGGAACGATAAATAACGAGTCAAGCTATTGGCAAATTTATCGCCAAACTGCCAGCGACTTCTGGCTGATGGGGCTCGCAGGGCTGGTGCCTCGATTGAATATGGAAGGGAGGTTGTGAAGGTCGACACGGAGCAGGGAATTGTCGTCCTCACAAATGGCAAAGTGCTGGAGCCGGGTCTCGTCACTGGCGCAGAGGGTACAAACCAGTTTCCGATACTTGAACGTGGATCACTGATCTCGCGCCAGGGATACGGTCAAAGACGCGAACATCCATTGCCGGTAACGAGAATTCCCATCCTGTCCCATTCGCAGAGTACAACTATCGCGCGATGATTCCGGCGGAGGTGATGATGAGAGACGAGGAGACCGCCACGAAGATGGAGATGGCAAGTACAGATACACAGGCTTGGTTCGGACCAGGTCGCTTCATCGTGGGGTATCCCATCTCGGAACGGCAGGTTTTTCAACGTCGCCTTGGGGACTCTGAGAGACAAGGGAACGCCTGTGAAATCTTGGAATCAACCAGGCGATCCACGAGAGCTCCAACGAGAGTTTGCCAACTTTAGCCCCTTCATTCAGAAGCTGACCGGAGAAATGTGCAAAGTGGGCGACTGCCGAGATTCCAGAGTTATCCACTTGGTCGAGCAGGTCTGGTAGGACAGTACTGCTTGGTGATTCAGCTCATGCCATGTCTCCCCACGCCGCGCAAGGGGAGGTGATGATACTCGAAGATGCCGCAGCCCTCGCCGAGGCACTCTCCAGATTGAGGTCTTTAGAATATCTTCGTCGACTCACCCGTCTATACGAGAAATTTCGGAAGCCTCGCATTGCTCGTGTAGCTTCGATCGCCAAGGGCAATGGCAAATCCTGGATGTTACGCGATGGACTCGAACAGCTGGCTCGCGAGAGTCGCTTCAGGCGTGTTACGGATGATTATTTACAGGAGATACGGGACATTGGGTCTGAAAAGATAGTCAGAAGACTGAAGGTCCAGGCCGATATAGACGCCCAGTGGCCACTGCCCAGCGTTTTGATGGGGCTTTATGGCTACGATATAAAGGAAGCATTCAACAGCTTTATAGATAATTATAGCGCACGCGATTAACCTTGGATACGGTAACTTGGTTAGGGAGACGGTATTACCTTATAGTGCATCTCTATGATCAAGTGCTTGTTGAGCGGGAGCAAAGAGTGTCTTGTACTGCGTTATCTTCTCGCGTGGTTTCCACGTAATCTTCCTCTGACTCAGGTGAAGATGACCATCAGCACATACTAACATAATCAAACATTCCAATCCTAATATTAGTACGATGCCCTATCTCGAAACCTTTATCAAATGAAATCTTGCCGAGTCTCACATTTCGAGCTACCGAACGTAGTCTATCGATCTATCGACGGGTGGCAAGCAGGAAAGGTCTAACGGACCATTAAAAGGGAAAGGTAGCCCGGATCAAGGAACCGGATAAGCCAACGAACTCAGGAAGCTATTTTGTCTCAGCCAATCAAGGCAGCAGCTATTCTTACTAGGGACCACGGTTCCTGGAACTGTCCCCAACAAAAACTCCACTCCTTCGTATTCTTTCTCTTTCGCACTGTCGCCATCCGAGACCTGGCCCTACTGAGGGCGCGGTCCCGACCACCACCTCGTTGGTTGTGGATCTTGGTCGAAAAGCATCGAACTCGATGCGAGAAGAGCCAGTGGCAACGGGACAGCCAATCTATTAGTGCTCTTCTTCCCCAGCTTCCCGTCAACTCTCATGCCTTTTAAAACTTGTAGTAGATACGGTGGATTAATGTAAGTCTCCGCCTACTGAATCGTGCTCATCATCGGCATCTTTTGAACGTCAACTCGACCGCTGAGTTAGGGGCGCTGTCATCTTTCAGACGCTTTCTATCCTTCGCGAATCGATCCCAACCCGGCCATTCCCCAGCTGGCCGTCAGCTTTCAATTGCCGGCTCCATGGCGCCCAGTCACCACTACGACCTCATCAAGCCAAGTGAGGACATCAAGGACGAGCCTGACGACAGCAGAGAACCCATCAGCAGACCATGGTCAAAATATGTTCTCTACATGCTTCTTGCAGCTAGCACTGGTCTAGGTGCGGCGTTTGGTGTGGTCCTAGCCTCGTCTCTGCTCAAACCTAGCACTAGCACCAGTGCCGCGGCGAATGCCACTGCCACCACCACCCTATCCGCAGACATTACACTGCCTACTACTTCCACCGATTATATCGCTGGTGAAGCTAATGACCACGATGTTTTGGCGGGCAAGGTTCTTGAATGCGGATACTCTTTTACCGAAGCGCGCTCTCGGGGTTGTGTCTACGACGTTATGATGCAAGATTGGGTCCCAGAGCCGTGCTATGACAGCGTATTGACTGAGAGATACCTTGCGCAAGGAAATTACACCTGGTATGCGGACGGTGATGGGAACATTATGTCGGACGAAGAAATGCGTAAGGGCGAACACACAGAAGCATATATGTCAGGGGACTATCATAAAGATCACTGCATCTTCTCATGGGAAAAGCTCATCCGTGCGATGCGGAACACCCGGCCTGTCAGTCAGGAATTGGTGTCTTACGACCACGTTCTTCACTGTCGTCACCAAACCCTTGGAGAAAATCATCCGGATAAGCGTGATGGGGGTATTGGTGTCCGAGCACCTACTAACTATGCCAAATGCGCATTGTATAGCACGTGGAAGAAGGATTTTATCCCAGACAAACATTCTTCAACGGACAAGTAATGTTCGTTTGGCAAGTTCTAAGGCCGGGGGACCTTGGAACTAAACAATATCCTCACTGAGGAATGGTACACACTGTTCGTATACCATAGTAAAAGAGGCGGAGGGTTTAGATACAAGGATAGATAAGGATATGTAAGGAGACGCCAGAATAGACAGAATGCCTCAAAAACCAACACCCTTTTTTTCTCTTTCCAAAACCTTTTGCTTCTTTTAGGCTAAAATCCTATGAAAGCTTAGTGGCTGCGCTTAGCAGGTGGACTTAGGGAGTTTTTACGCCCTACATCTTATTTTATTTCCTCGTACTGGTACCTCAATACTTCCATCGAATCTGATCGGTGATCTATACGAATGAACTTATGTGGATTGCTTTGAAATACTACTACGAGGCACTCTAGAAGAGTTCAGAGACCTGATAATTGGTTTTCATCGCTACGTACCACGTTCTACTTTCGTGCCGCTTACGCGCCATGCTTCCTTCATATTCCTTTTCCACGACTACATCTCAAGCCTTTCTCACTTTCCCAGGAGCTTCTTTGATCAAGCCCAACGACATCCCATGTGCTCAATATAGGAAATATGCCAATAAGAAACGAGACTGACCACTTGACAGATGTTACTCATCAAGATCTCATGATGAAAAGGCACAACGGTCACTTTACTTCATGGGTTCATTGATTTGCTTAATGCAGGCTGTTCGAGATACTCAAAGCTGCTTCCACCACCGCATCATACTTTATGGCCGTTGCATTGAGGAGGCGAGGGGTTCAATAGGGTTTCAAACGCCTCACTGAGCGCCCTGTACGGATCTGTCGTGGCGGCTTTGAAGCGGCAAGCCACATAGCGATCAGGTCGCACGAGGAGCGCGCCGTCGGTGCCGATTTCGCTGAGCTTCGACCAAGTGCGCGTTGGATCGCCAACATCACCCCCAGCAGCGATCCGCCAAGCCTCAACGGGAATTTTTGATTCCTTAGCCAAACGCGTTGCGGCTTCACACCATTCCTTGCCGTCAGAGCCCACAAGCAAGATGAAGTTGCCGACGCTGCCAAGGTCATGAGTCGAAAGACGTTTGCCTCTATCATTCAGCCAAGCATGCGGCAGTCGATGTCCTGGTCGGGTGGTGGGAATGTAAGCGATTCCCATTGGATCTCGGGATGGAGCAGGAGTTCCATCAGGTATCAAGACTCCCTCCTCATAGTGAAAGCCTATCTCGCGATCATGGGGATCCAGTTCCATCCGTCCAGTCCCAAAAACTTCGGCTCCAACCGCCCGCCGCGTGCGTCCCATGGGACTGTCTTCAAGGTATTTGAGAAAGACTGCCTTGCGTTGCTCCGGTGTCTTGGCGTGGGTGAGTCCCATGCCGGCTTCGAAAGCGAATTGGTTCTGGAACGCGAAAAGCGCATACTCAATATTATCTTGGATGACGGGCCTTCGTTCTGTCTCGTATGTGTCGAGAATGGCTTCACTTGACCAACCCTTGACCACAGCCGCGAGTTTCCAGGTCAGATTGTCTGCGTCCTGGATTGCCGACTGCAAGCCGAGGCCGGATGTTGGCGGCTGGCGATGAGCTGCGTCACCAATAAAGAAGACACGCCCGACGCGGCTCTTTTCAATCTGCACTGATTCGATGTGCCACGGACTGACCCCGAGAATCTCGGAGTCAAGCGCGGGAAGATTGAGGAGCGCCTGGACACGAACTAGCGCGCGCTCCTTCGTAAGGTTTTGAGCATCTGGGTCGTCCGGCGGTATCATGATGTGCATGGTCCACGTCTCTGAATGGCGATCCCAGTTTTTCGGACCGGCTTTGACCAGAGCACCACCGGTCCAGGATCCGAAACGTGGCCCTACCAGCCAGTGAACAACCACATCATCCTTCACATAGTCGGAAAGGTCCGCCCGAAAGTAGAGGCTGGTCATGGTTGCGAGACCTGTTTGCCCGATCATTGAGACACCAAGCATTGGGCCGACGGTGCGGCCTCCGTCCGCGGCAACCACGTAGCGTGCACGAACGCTGTGCACCTGGCCAGTCGCCACCTCACGGATCTCGGCCGCGACCGAATCTTTCTTCTCGGTCAGACGTTCGAGCTCAAACCCGAAGCATACCTTTCCCAGGTTACGTTCCTCTGCATTTCGTCGGAGGAGTGGTTCGAGTAGGTATTGGCCCAGACCGGCGGAGAGTTCGGGACTGTCTCTCTCGAACATTTCGCGGAAGACGCCTTCTCCATTCACATCGAGGCTGAAGAGTTCTCGCCGGTCGAGTTCGCCGTCTCCGCCGAGTGAGGTCAACCAGGTGGTGCGAATGCGAGTTTCGGCGGGCATACCAATCGCCTGAATCTGCTCGGCTATGCCGTGACGGCGGAAAATCTCCATGGTGCGCTGGTTGTGAGCACCAGCCTTAGGCATGTGGGATGTGTTGGGCCGTCGCTCGACCAGGAGAGATTCCACGCCGAGATCAGACAGAAGAATCGACGATGTAAGCCCGCTCCCGCCTCCGCCCACGATGAGGACGGATACTTCGTTGGGCAGCATCGTTACGAGAGCTCTGAATGCTGCCAAGAATGTAGGCTGCAGTTGGTATGGGTAAATGGCTGTTCAAGCGACAGAGTTGAGGTCATCACAACAAGGAAGAGTCCTTTGACTTGATGGTTTCAAGTTATATCGCCAACATCACCATGAACGGGTGATAATGGGTAACGTTAGACAAGTTATCGGATGCCAAGGTTAGGTTGGTCGGTCGGTCGGAGTATGCTTTGGACTGGCGTGACTCTGTGAGTGCGGTGATGGCCGTGACTCTGTACATGGGACTCGGGAGGGGGAGGGGCCGTCTCCAGAGCCACAAGATATTCGACCTTCATCGGCACTGCCGTGCAGGTCTCGGTCGTGTGTTCCAACGACGGCAGCAGAGCTGACTGACTCTAGTCAGCACCTCGACGGGATCTCGCTTCCATGTCAACAACAAAGTCCTCAAAAGACGGCGCGACGACAATTTGCCCGGAGGTCCCAATTTTCATACAGGCCTCTTTCCCTGGCCGAGAGACGGCCGGCATCATATAGTGCACCTCGGTGGGGCGGCCAATCGGGCGGGCCGGTCTTCTCCAATTCCAGGTGGTGCACCCAGGTAGTGCACCTTTCGTGTCATCCGCGTCCACCATCGACAATTTCGAAGGGAATGGGTGCATTATACTTAGCTTATCCAGCGCTATCGAACGCGGGTAATTATACAATCGTACGACTTCTTGTCGTTATACTATCGTTTTAAGGTAGATTGTTATCTCTTTAATCCTCTCTTCGCTAAGTTTTAAGATAACTTAGTATTAACTTTTTATTTTCTTAGTAGCGATTATAAAGGATTTAGTTTTTTCTTAAAAGTTAAGATTTAATATAGTAACTTAATTATTTTTTATTTATAAGCGAGAATAATAGTAAAATTTACTATCCTCGATAAAAGAAATAGTAAAGTTTAAGAATATTAAAGAATATAGCTTTAGAAAATATTCTCTTTAGTTTTAAACTTAGCTATCTTCTCAAGATATATTTCTTTCTTAAATTATTCGAGAAGAGTTTCTTTTTTTTTTTTTAATAATTTTTTTTTTAGTTAAACTATTTATTATTTTATTCTATACTTAATATTTTTTTTTTTTTTTTTTTAATATTTTTTTTTAATTAAACTTTTTCCCTTTACTCTTCTTTTAAAATTATTAAAGAAACTCTATATCTTAATTTATAGTAAAACTTTAGAAACTTCGTTCTAAAATTAATTTATTTTATTAAGAGATTTATATTTTATATTTAATATAGAATATTATTAATTTATCTTTAATATTAAGAAAGTATAAGAACTTTTCTATTAATTAATTATCGTTATTAAAATAATAAAAGTAAATTTATATCTTTTAAATATTTAATAATTACGTCGATCGCTTTTATTTAATTAACTTAAAGATTATTATAATTAAGCTCGTAGTATTCTTAATTTACTTTATAATTAATTAATAATTATTAAGTCTTATAAACTATTAAGGTTAATATTAATATAAGGCGCTAAAGAAAATAATCTCGTTAAAGATAAATTAATTAAAATACTAAAAGACTAATCTTATATTTAATCTCTATAACTTTAAAGTTTCTTTTATCGCTATTACTATTATTAAAATATTTAGACTTAATTAAAAATATACTATTTTATTTCTAAATAAATACGAAACTTATTAAGTAAATAAGATTATAGTATTATTATAATTAATATAATATTAATAGATATATTATTTATCTCCTTAATAAAGTATTATATATTCTTAATAGCGAAGATTTTATAATTTATTATATTAATCTAGATTTAATTAATAAACTATTCTTAAATTAATATTTAACTTCGAAACTATAGAAGAACTAAAGTTCCTTAATACTTATTTAGTAGATAGCTAAAAAATATATAAACTTTTATTATATTTTTTTAACGAGTTTTTTAATTAAAATAAAAATTCTAATATTATATTCGATAGATAATTAGATTATAGATTATAATAATCTAATAATTTCTTTAATAAATCGATATAACTAAGTATCTTAGTTTATTAAATAAAATTAATATTAATTAGATAAAGTTATATTATATTAAACTTATTTATTCTCGCTATACTAATAAAGATCTAAAAGAAATTATAAAGTTATTTAGTTTAGATAGATTATTTCTTAATACTATCTTAAATACTTAATATATTATTATTAATAGTAAAGCTTAAATTATTAATTTATTTAATTAATTACAATAAAAAGAGTTAAGTAATATTATCTTAAGATTATACTAATTTATAGTTATCTTTTATTAATATTAATCTTTATTTTATTTTACTATAATTAATATACTATAGTATATTTCTACAATTTTTTAAATAATTTATTATATCGCTATTAAATTACTCTAATATAATTTATTTAATAATACGAGCTATATTATAATTAATATACCCTTAAGATAAATAATTATACTTATATTTATAGAATATAAATAAATTTAATTTAATATATCTATAATTATATAAATATTATAACTAAGATTTATTATTATATATCTCTTCGCTAGGAATTAACGATTTTTGTTCGTAATTTAAAACTAAGTATTTTAGGCGATACTTTATACTTTAGTATTAAATAGATTTTATAAATATTTTTAAGTAATAAGCGCGTTTAAAGATAAGAGATATTAAATCGCTTTAGTATTTAGTCGATTCGTCGTTAACTTTAGATTTTAAGTTCTTACAATAAGCTTATCGATATAACTTATAATCTTAACTAAATATATTAATATTATTTAAGGTAATTAGTTCTAACGCTATCGCTTTAGATTTAGTAAGTTATATATTAAGAAAAATTACGAAGACTTCGATTAACTATAAATTAACCTTATAATCTACGAACTAAGTTTTATACTACTAAACTAAGATATAGAAGTTATCTATTAAAAATTAAATTTAATATTAAGCTAAGTTTTATTAACTAAGGGTTAAGTTAAATCTTACTATTTACTAATATTAAAAAAAGTAGATAATAGCTCTTTTAGTACTAAAGATATATTATATAGATTTATAAAAGATTATATATTAAATATAAATACTAATAAACTTAGTAAGTAAAATACTATAACTTATAAATTTAATTTAGTCTAAGTTATAAATATTTATATCTTAGCGTAGTTAATTAGATCTTAAGATTAAAGATTATAGTTACTTAACTTATTAAACTAAGAATTAGATTTAATTAATAGTTTTATATCTTTAAAATCTATAGACTTTATATTAGATAGTGTAATATAATATTTAGTTTAGATAGTTTAGATTTATAGTATTTCTTAAGGCTCCCTTATCAATATTACTTATATTGTTTAACCTTTATTCGCGATCGCTAGATTAATATTACTTAAAATAGCCTTAGCTAAGAGGCGGCGTATATTATATAGTGTACCTTAGTAGGGCGGCTAATTAGGTACGCCGATCTTCTTTAATTCTAGGTAGTATACCCCGATAGTATACCTTTCGTATTATACGCGTCTACTATCGATAATTTAGAAGGGAATAGATACACTATACTCAATTTATCTAGCGCTATCGAATATAGATAATTATATAATCGTATAACTTCTCGTCGTTATACTATAGTTTTAAGGTAGATTACTACCTCTTTAATTCTCTCTTTATTAAGTTTTAAGATAACTTAGTATAACTTTTATTTCTTAGTAATAATTATAGAGATTTAGTTTTTTCTTAGAAACTAAAATTTAATATATTAATTTAATTATTTTTTATTTATAAACGAGAATAATAGTAAGATCCACTATTCTCGACAAAAGAGATAATAAAGTTTAAGAACATTAAAGAATATAGTTTAAAGAAATATTCTCTTTAATTTTAAACTTAGCTATCTTCTCGAGAGATATTTCTTTCGTAAATTATTTAAGAAGAGTTTTCTTTTTTTTTTTTTTAGTAATTTTTTTTTTAGTTAAATTATTTATTATTCTATTCTATATTTAATATTTTTATTTTTTTTTCTCGATATTTTTTTTTAATCGAACTTTTTCTTTTTACTCTTTCTTTAAAATTACTAAAGAAACTCTATATCTTAATTTATAATAAAACTTTAGAAACTTTATTCTAAAACTAATCTATTCTATTAGAAAATCTATATTTTATATTTAATATAGAATATTATTAATTTACCCTTAATATTAAAAAAGTATAAGAACTTTTCTATTAATTAATTATTATTATTAAAATAATAAAAGTAAATTTATATCTTTTAGATATTTAGTAATTATATCGATCGCTTTTATTTAATTAACTTAAAGATTATTATAGTTAAGCTTATAGTATTTCTAATTTACTTTATAATTAATTAATAATTATTAAATCTTATAAACTATTAAAATTAGTATTAATATAAAATATTAAAGAAAATAATCTTATTAAAGATAAACTAACTAAGATATTAAAAGATCGATCTTATATCTAATCTTTATAACTTCGAAGTTTCTTTTATCGCTATCGCTATTACTAAAGTATTTAGACTTAATTAAGAATATACTATTTTATTTCTAAATAGATATAAAATTTATTAAATAAATAAAATTATAATACTATTATAATCGATATAATATTAATAAATATATTACTTATCTTCTTAATAAAATATTATATATTCTTAATAACGAAAATTTTATAATTTATTATATTAATTTAAATTTAGCTAGTAAGCTATCTCTAAATTAATATTTAACTTTAAAACTATAGAAGAACTAAAGTTCTTTAGTATTTATTTAGTAAATAGCTAAGAAATATATAGACTTCTATTATATTTCTTTAACGAGTTTTTTAACTAAAGTAGAAATCCTAGTATTATATTTAATAAATAATTAAATCGTAAATTACGATAATTTAATAGTTTCTTTAATAAATTAATATAACTAAATATCTTAATTTATTAAGTAAAATTAATATCGATCGAGTAGAATTATATTATATTAAGTTTATTTATTCTTATTATATTAATAAAGATTTAAAGGGAATTATAAAGTTACTTAACCTAGATAAATTATTTCTTAATACTATCTTAAATACTTAATATATTATTATTAGTAGTAAAGCTTAAATTATCGATTTATTTAACTAGCTATAATAAAGAAAATTAAATAATATTATCTTAAAATTATATTAATCTATAATTATCTCTTATTAATATTAATTCTCGTTTTATTTTACTATAATTAATATACTATAGTATATTTCTACGATCTTTTAAATAATTTATTATACTATTACTAAGTTACTTTAATATAGTTTATTTAATAATATAAGCTACGTTATAATTAATATACCCTCGAGATAAACGACTATACTTATATTTATAGAATATAGATAAATTTAGTTTAACGTATCTACAATTATATAAATATCGCGGCTAAGATTTATTGTTATATATCTCTTCGCTAGGAATTAACGATCCTTATTCGCGATCTAAAACTAAATATTCTAGATAATACTTTATATTTTAATATTAAATAAATTTTATAGATATTTTTAAGCGATAGACGTATTCGGAAATAAGGGATATCGAATTACTTTAGTATTTAGTTAATTCGTCGTTAGCTTTAGATTTCGAGTTCTTACGATAAACTTATTAATATAACTTATAATCTTAGCTAGATATATTAATATTACTTAAGATAACTAGTTCTAATATTATCGCTTTAAATTTAATAAGTTATACACTAAAAAAGATTATAAAGATTTTAATTAACTATAAATTAACTTTATAATTTATAAACTAAGTCTTATATTACTAAACTAAAATATAGAAGTTATCTATTAAAAACTAAATTTAATATTAAACTAAATTTTATTAATTAAGAATTAAGTCGAGTCTTATTATTTATTAATATTAAAGAGAGTAAGTAATAGCTCTCTTAATACTAAAGATATATTATATAGATTTATAAAAGATTGTATATTTAATATAGATACTAATAAACTTAGCGAGTAAAATACTATAACTTATAAATTTAATTTAATTTAAATTATAAATACTTATATCTTAGCGTAATTAATTAAATCTTAAGATTAAAGATTATAATTACTTAACTCGCTAGATTAAGAATCGAATTTAATTAATAGTCTTATATCTTTAGAATTTATAAACTTTATATTAGATAATATAGTATAATATTTAGTTTAGATAGTTTAGATTTATAGTATTTCTTAAGACTTCTCTATCGATATTACTTATATCGTTTAACTTTTATTCGCGATTATTAGATTAATATTATTTAGAATAGTCCTAGTATCGAAATATAATTTAATTAGTTTAGTAAATAGATTATTTATTATAGTAGCTTAAATAAAGGTAATCTATTACTTTAGATAATTCGATTAATAAGTAGCTTAATATCTATTATAAATATTACTAAAAATAATTTATTAATTTTACTAACTATATCTAATATAATTTCCTAGATAAGTAAGATATTAAAGATATTCTATATTAACGCGCTATATAATCTTTAGCGAACTAAACCTAATATTATAAGCTTTAATTAATTTATCTAGAACCTTCATTAAGTTATTAGTTATAGTTTTAATTACAATATCTATAAAAATATTATTTATCTATAGCGTTAGGCGATAATATAGTTTATCTATATAATTATACTCTCGACAATAATTTAGGGCGATAATATATAAATTACTAAATATATTATTAAATCTCTATTATTATTTAGTTATCGCTCTTTAAATAAAGTTATTGTTTTTAATTTAAATTTAAATATTATTAATACTTACTATAAAATTATTAATAACTTTCTTTATAGTATCTTAAAATTCCTCGAGTATTTATAGATATAGATTAATATTTTAGAATAAATTAATAAAGTTAATAATAGCCTATAGTTTATAAAAGTTTTAGTTTTATAAATAAAAGCTAATAATTTAATTTTAATTATTATATATTAATTACGCGCTATATAAACTAGATATATATAATAACGATCTAAGTACATTTAATTCATTAAATATTAAAAGAAAGAAAAGTACTATACTACTATCTTATTAGTCTTATATTAAAACTATCTAAATAAAATAGAATTACTTACTAAAACTTTAAAGTAATAAATATAAATTAAATTAAAATTAATAATATTAAGACTTCTTTAATTTATAGAGTAAGAAAAAAAAACTTTTCCTTTTTTTAAGGATAAAAAAAAAGATTACAATAATTAAGATTAAATAATATAAAAAAGAAAGAGAATATATAAAGAATATATAAAGAATAAAATAAATAAAGAGAGAAAAAATTAAATTTATAGTAAAAGAGTAGCCTCTCTTTATAGATAATAGAAAAAATAATAGTAAATTATATTTATAGTAATAAAATAATATAATAATAGTAAGTTAATAAATATTAAAGTAATATATATATATAAATAATTATAGAGTAATATATATAAGAGTTCTTTATATCTCTTTACTAATCTCTTTTTATACTCGATTTATATATAGCTTAATATTTAATCTAATTAAATCCTTCTATAGTAATTAATCTAAATACTTTAAGTTAAACTTTAAAATTATAAGGGTATATCCTTATTTTTTAATTATCGTAGAAAATAATCGCTTTCTTAAGTACGCTATCTCTAGCCCTCCTTTAACTTAGAAGAGAACGAATTTATCGAGAATTTCGTTTAGCTATCGATAGTATAAGATCGATTTATTAAAGGTACTACTTATCTATCTTTAGTGTAATTAAACTAATCGATTTATTAGCGCGTATATTCATTACTCTTTTTCTCCTTTATTCTAAATAATTATCGATTTATTAAAGAAACTATCTCTACTCTTATAGATAATAATTAATTAATTAAAAATATTATCTATATATCTTTATTATTATTTAAGATAATTAATTTACTAAAAGCTTTAATATATATCTTTATTTAATTATAGTAAATAATTAATTTCTTAAAAATATTATTTATATCTTTTTATTATTATAAGATAATATAAATTTATTAAAGATATAATATATTTATCTCCTTCCTTTACTAAAAATAATTAATTTATTACTACTATTATTCTTTTTCTTCGTTATAATAGAATAATATTTTAACTCTATTAAAAGTATATTTATTTTAAATAAAGTAAGAAAAGAGTTAAAGATAAAGGAGAAGAGATATATAGTAAAAGAGAGATTTAATAGTTATTAATATCTATATTCGATTATTAGTGTATAATATAAAAGCTCGCTTTTCTTATAGTATTAATAATTTATTATATTTTTCTCGATATAATACTATATTAATAAATTTAGTTTAAGCGTAATAGTTTTTTTATAAACTATTATATATATATAATATTATATTTAGTTATATAAGGATTAATAAGCTATATCTAGTTTAATAAAAAGGGTTAGCTAACTTAAAATAATTAATTCTTAAACTTAATTAAAGAGAGAGTATTTTAATTTTAGAAAAATTAATAAGGATAACGCTAAATATCTCGTAAACTATTATAGCGAAGATTTTAATTTTAGGTACTTATTATATTAAGAAATAGCTATATAACTAAATTTAACTTAAATTTATTCGAGTAGAATTTTAATTTATATAGCGTAAATATATATATAACCTTATACTATTAACTTAATTTAAAAGCTTCTCGACTTATACAATAAAAAAAAGAAAAGTTCGATAGAAAGAGAAAGATACTAAGGTTTCGACGCGACCTTATCTTTAATATTTAAAAGAATACTACTATTAAAGTAGATAAGGTTAAGAGTAATAGCTATATAACTATAAAAAATAATTTTCGTACTTATATAAAAGTTATATTTAATTTTAATACTCTCGAGAATAAATAAATTATATATATTAATATCGAAAATTTTATATTTATAAAAAATTATATTAAATAAATTTATCTTAAAGGTTCGCGAGTTAATATTTAAAGCTTTAGTATAGCTAACTATTATTTTAACTTTCTCTCGTTCTTAATTATATTTTATATAATATCTCTTCGTAGATATTATTATTAACGCTATTCTAGCTATAATATAACTAACCCTAGCTTTAATCTACTATTTAAGATTTAAGACTTAAATAAATCGCTAGTTAGCTATTTATTTTAATAGCCGCCGCTATAGCTATAATATAATCTACTATTTAAGATCTAAGACTTAAATAGATTATTAGCTAACTATCTATCTTAGTAGCTATTACTATATCTATATAATATAATCTTTAAACTCTTAAAACCCTAAGACTATTTATAATATCTTCGATATCTTTTTATTAAGAAGATTAATTTAATAATAAATTTAATATTATATCCTTTATTAATACTATATATATTATTAAGTAAGTAAATAAAAAGAGATTTAATATTTAGACTATAATAATCTTAAAGTATAAAAAGCTAAAGATTAATATTAAGTAAAAAATATCGAAGAAAGAAAATAATAAATAAAGAATATTAAAAGAAAAAAAGAAAAATATAATATACTTTTATAGTAACTAAAGTATAAGTTCTAAATATAATAATTAATATTATAATAAATATATAGTTAAATTAATTACTTTTAATTAAATTAGTACTAAAGTAAATACTTAAGTACTTATATTAATATAAACTATTAAGCTAAGACTATAAGAATACTAGAGAAACTTAAGAGCTAAATTACTACTAGGACCGTAGATTAAGAGTAAATTAATAAGTCGCTCTAACCCTATATAGTATTATTTAATTCCTTAATATTAACTTATCGCCTTAATCTAGAATATCTTTCTATATTTATAAGCGATTTTAATGAAGAGATAAAGTTTTAGGAACGATACTATAATCTAAATACTTAACTATAGTAGTTCTACTATACTAAGATCTATACTAGCTCTCTCTATTATAGTTCGCTTAATTATAGTAGTATATAAAAAGTAACTATTCTATATAAATAGTAATCTTAAGATATAGGGTAGTAAAAATAAAGATACTATAAAAGCGAGATTATTTAGACACTAAGAAGATTATTTAGAAAGATAATAAATTTATTTTAAGTAAGAGACTATCTAAACCTTAAGATAAATAGTAGAAGAAATAATAAAGATTTTATAAATTATTATTTAATTATATTTAATACTAAACGCTTATTATATTAAGAAATAAATATCTAATTAAGGCTAAATTAATTAAAATTTTAATCTATAGATAATAAAGATATCTTTAAAATTACGTACTATTTACTTATATTTTATATTATAGTATAGAACTTAAATACTTAATATAGTACTTAAATATACTTAAGCTACCCTTAGATCTATATTTTATATTATAATATAAAAGTTAATTACTTAATAAAGTATACTTTAATTTAAGATCTAAGTCTTAGTAATATACTAATTATATATATAGCTTAATTTAAAGTTTATTTTAATTATTTATTTAAGAATAAAGCTAACTCTTTTTTTCGAAAGTCTAAGATAAGAAGATCTACTATAGCGATACTATTTAATAATTATTTACGATATATTAATGCCTACTATTCTTTATTATATTAAAGTTCCCTCTCTCTTTCCTTCCCCTCTTTTCTTTAAAATTTATTTATTATATAGTTTATAATCTAAGCTTCTTTTAATATATAAAACTTTATTATCTATAATAAAAACTATTAAATCTTTATATATTATTAATATAATTATACTTTAATTAATTTTATTATATATCTTTATAAAAAATATAAAAAACTAAATAAAGTTAAATAAAAGTATATAATTATTAACTACGTTTATTAAATTATTATTATTTAGATAGCTATTTTAATATTTCCTTTATTATTATTATTTATTAATAACTTATAATTATTTATTATAAACTTTATTTATACTAATTAATAATATTAATTTATAAATAATAATTTTAAGTATATAAAGATTTATATATAATAAAACTATAGTTAAAGAAAAATAAAGTAAACCCTAATATATTAAATTAAGGATTAAATATAAACTTAATTTATTATTATAAATTATTATAAGTATTTTTAGATTTATATAGTAAATATTAATATATCGGCTAACGTTAGTATCGTTATCTATATATCTTTAAAATACTCTATATCTATATTTTTACCCTCTATTATTATTATACTTAATATATTATTAATCTCTAAGGCTAAAGCTAATCTTATATAACTTAATATAAATACTATAATTATAAATTATAATTATCTAAAGAAATAAGAGAAACTTAAATAAAATATATTAAAGTAAAATATTATAAGATAATAGAGCTAAATACATTAATAATAGTATCTCTATAATTATAGCTTTAAGTAGCTTACGGCCTTAAGTTAACTATTAAATAAGGACGAGTTAATTTTATATCGCGCTATCGAAGTATTTAATATTTAGATTTATAAGGCTTTAGAGAGTATTAATACTCTTAATTAAAAAGTTCGTTATTAATTTTAAAGCGAGAAGCGAAACGAAATTTCTTCTCGCTTATTTTATTATCTATAAAATAGAGATAGCGAATACTATTATTTAAGCTATATACAATAATTTCTATATTATACCTTATAAGTTTATATTATAGAATAAAATCTTAATAACTTAACTTTAATTAACTAAACTATAGCGTTTAATAAAGAAAGTATAAGTAAAAAGAGTAATATAAGTAACAATAATAATAAAAATAACTATATTAACTATAAATATTATAGAATTTCTATAATCCTCGTAATTAACTAGCTTAAAAAATTCTAAGATATATATAAGCTTTTTCCTTAAGCTATTAACTAATAAAGAGATTAATAGTAGATAACTAAAAAATTATATATAACTCTAGAGAAAGAATATTTTACTAATATATTAAAGATTACTTTTTAAATTTTATTTCAATCCTTTATCTTCTATATTATTAAAGAGAATAGATTTTAAAGTATATTAATCTACTTTACTACGATTTTAGGTATTAATAAAGAGAATCAATAGTTTAGAGAGACTATTTATTTCTTATATATTCTCGCTAGACTAGTCTAATCTATTTAACTTCTCGATATTAATCTTCTTCTTTTAGTTAATAAACGCGATTACTAATAGAAGTACTCTAAGATATACGAGTAATTTCTTTAGTTTCGTTATAACTTTCTATATAATAATACTAGTACCTTAATAAATAAACTTATTAATCTTCTTATATATAGTAAGTATATTACTCTTAATATAAATAATAATACTACAATTATTTAATCGTATAATAAATAAACGATATTTTATAAGGGTATTATTATTCTACTAATTATATTTTATACTATAATTTATAAAAATATCTAATAGATAAAGATACTTCTTTAAAAATAACTTATATAAATTTAATCTTTAAAGAAGTATTTTATTATTAACCTTAATCGAATCGAGGATAACTAGACTTTATCGATATATAAATATTTATTTACTAGTTAAGCCGCTAATATCTATCTTAATAATAGTTAAAAGTAAATATTTTAATATATATTAAAATAATATAATAAATATCGACTATAAGATAGCGATAATACTTAGAAACATAATAATATTCGCTAGTAATTAAGCTTTATTAAATAATTTTTAGAATAACTTCTCTTTATAATCTATTTAATATATAGTTCCCTTACTCGCGGTATCGAGTTAACCATTATTTATTTTTATAATAAAGCGCTTTAAGATCGTAATTACTTTCTTATTAATAATATTAATATTATTATTATTTATTACTATAAGTTTTAGTAGCTATTCGATATCTTTAAGATTATCCCTCGATTTTTTTTATATACTATTAACTAACTTTTTATAGTTTATCTTATTTATATCTAGTTATTTTATAAATATCTTCTTATTTAGACTTAAAATTAGACTTCGTATAACTATATCTAATATAATCTAAAAAGATTATAGAAAATTAACTACTTTATATATATTATTTAATAAAAAATTAATATTAACCTTAATTATTAATTTTATATACTAAATTTTTATTATATTGTTATTAATATTAGTCGCGTCGTAGTAAATAAAAGATTCGCTATAAAATATAAAAAAAAACTAAAGGAGATAAAAAAGTTAAATATAGACTTTTAAGACCCTCTTAAGATATAAAGTAGACGAGATAATATCGTAGATACTAGGCAATATAGAGTATATATCGATATCCTTAAGTATTTAATATCTAAGTTAATCGATATCTTTCGTCCTATTAGTAAAAGATAGTATCGTTTCCTTAATCTCCCTAATATAGTTACTAACTTTTATACTCGATCCTTTATATCTTATATATCTCGCGCGTCTATAGCTATTACGCTAAGAACTATAGAAGACCTTAGTAAATATTCTAGTCGCGACTTCTAAAAGACCTTCTAATCGACGTCGCGCTAACGAGCATTATTTACTACAATAGAGAGCTTAAACTAAGACTTAACTAACTATAGCACTAGTAATAATTATCTTCCAATAAATTTAATTACTATTACTTATATCGAGATACTCGTTATCTCTTTCGATAGTTACGGCCGTATCTACGATATTTTATACTATAGTATAAGAGATAAAAATATTAATTCTATTAAGTCTTTTAAATTTAAAGACGACGATATCGATTCTAACTATATTCTATATTATAGTCTAAAAGATATAAATATCGCTATAATTCTATTTAAGAGCTCTATATTTTTATTTACATTAATAGCTAAAGAATTATTTCTATCTAAAGAGATTAAGGGGGCTTTATATCGATTATTTAAATCTAAATATATCTCGTTTTACTCTTAAGTATAAGAGAAAGAGATTATAGTAGTACTTTACCTAGAAACCTCGATTACTATAATTCTATCTATTAAGGGCGAGAAGATATTATTAACTCTACTATTTACGCTACTTAAGTTTACGAGTATATCTATTTTTATTATATTATTTCGCGCTCTTATAGATAACCTTATAACTTAATTTATTAATATTAACGTTAACTACTATAAATAAACGATTTAAGCTTTATCGAGAATTACTTAAGTTATCGTTATTAATATAAATATTATTATAAATAATTATTTCTTTACCTTCGTTTATTTTCTTATATAGAAAAGTCTTCTTTAATAAATCTTTATAAATAAGTATTATATTATCTTTATCGATAACTACTAATATAAAAAACTATTCTAGATCTTATATATTTAAAGCTTAGATTATTTAATTTATTTTCTTATCGCTACTCTATTACTAATATATATATATAAGCTCGAGAATAATATAACGATATAAAATACTCGTATTATTTAAGGTAGTACGATTTATCTCTATTATTAATATCTTATTTAAATATATTCTTCTAATCGATTTAAGGCGTAAATCGTAGAGATCTATCGATATTATCTTTACTATTTAGTTAACTATAATAAAAGAGAGATAGTATATAATCTTTTAAAGAATATCTATATATTACTTATAATTACTCTTAATTATTATTATTACTATATTAGTAATTAAGACTATACGAAACGACTAAAGAGTTAGGTTCGATATAATAAATTTATTGTAGCTACCTTAGTACTTAGTATCGACGTTAATATCGCGAATATTATATTTATTCTTTATATCGATCTCTTATATTTAATAATTAATTTTATTTAGTAAAGTAATTATATTAAATATAAAAATAAGTTCGTTAACTTTATTATCCTCGCTCTCTTTAGAAAAATTAAGGGAAGGCTTCGTCGCGCGAATCTTAAAGATAAGAAGAAGACTATAGTAATATTTATAGCGAGTACGAGCTATCGTCGTTATATTATAAGTATATACTTTAATAACGAGGCTTTCACTTAATTTTATTTAGATAAAAGAACTTAAGCTCGTTACAATCGCTATAGCGAAGATATCTACGAGGTAATACATTAGATCTAGAAAAAGAAAAATACTTATACCCTTATCGAAAAGTATCTTAGGCGCTAGATAATTAGCTATCTTTAGTATAATATAGATATTAGGATATCTAACGCCGCGAGAATTCTATATTTAATCTTAAGCTATCTAGATCTAAAGAGATTATAAAGATAAATCGAAGCCTTATAATCTTAAATCTAATATATACTAAAAATATACTTATACTTTTATTATAGAATTAATTAATATCTTTATATAATAAGGATCAATATTACTAATACTTATTAATAGCTAAGGGTTATAGTCGTCGTTCTATATCTTCTACTTATTAACGAAATATTCTATCTCTCTACTTAATAAATAAGATATACTAGCGAGTATAGCGATTATAGTATTAAAGCTTATTATTAATAGATTAACTAATAATATAAGTAACGAATCTAGGGAGAGAATATAAATAACGATATAACGATCTTAATTTATATTATTTAATAATATAGTACGTAAATTTTTTATTAAGATTAAAATACTAAGTTAAAATAAATATACTTATCGTCCTAGATTAGTAGTTTCTAAAGATTAATAATTTACTTTAATTTAGTTATTTTAAATATTAAACGATTTATTCTTTTAATTTAAAATTAAATACTAAATAATTTATTACTTTAGATAAAAAAATAAATAAAGATATTAAAAGATTTATTTATATTAATTATTTAAATAAAATATTTAAAAGATATTAAATATAAAATTATAATAATAAGATTAAATTAAAATTAATAAAGTTAATAAATTTATTTAATTATTTCTTTATATTAAATTATAATAATAAATTAATTATAAATTAATTATAAATTTAATAATTAAAAGAATTTAATATAAATAGTATAAATTTTATAATTTATATATATTATATCGTTAATATATAAAGATATATAAATAATTAAATAAAATAAAATAAATAAAATTTAAAGAATCGAAATATTAAAGTTAAATATAATATAATATATTAAAAGTTTATAAAATATAAAATATAATTAAGATATATTTATAATATTTAAAGTAATATATTTAGAGTTAAAAAGGTTTCGTTAATTAATATTATTAAAATAAAATAATAATTTATATAATTAATAAATATTAAAAAATTAATATAAATTATATATTTTATAGTTTAAATATTATAGATATTTAAGATTATATAATTATATAATAAAAACTATAATTAATAAAATTAATTAAAATAAAAAAACTATATTATTACTATTAATTTTTAAAATAAAACTAAATTAAATTAAATATTATTAATTAATTAAAAGTTAATAAATTTCGTAAATTATAAATAAGAATACTTATATATTTATAAAAATAAATATTAATTATAAAACTAATTAATATAAAAAAGAGAAAAGAATTAATTTAATAATAATATTACGACTTTAAAAGATTTATATAATAATAAATTTAATATTAAAGATAATTAAATATAAAAGGTTTTATATATTAATAATTATTGTTAATTAATTAAAGATTTATAGTTTATAATTTTTTTAATTTTTAATAATTTAAATTAAAAAAATATAATATATTATAATTTAGTTAATAATTTTTAATTTTTATTAATTATATTATATACTATATTATAAATTAAGTTTATTTTTATATATATAGAGTAACCTAAATATCCGCGGTTTAACGATTTTTATAGGGTTAATAATAAGGAATTTAGTGTTAAGATAACTCGTATAGTAAGGGATCGAAATATCGACGTAACGTTTAAATAACGATAGAACTCGCTATACTAGTAACTAAGGTTAAATAGTAAAGAGTATAACCCTTAAACCTATAGAGATAGTAAAGAAAAGAGATAAAACCTACTAACCTATAAATATATATAATCTATAAACGAGAGATCGAGAATAAAGAAGATAGAGTAACCCGCCTTTACCTATATAACTCGGCTTAGAGAATAGAAAAATCTCTTTATTTTTCGATCTTTTATCGACTCTAATAGTCTTTAGAAAAGCTTAGCTATCCGTTAAACTCTTTTATAATCTTATCTAATTAATATTTAATATCGACGCAATATATTAATTTCGGACGATAAGAGAGTTCCTTAGTATATCGAGTATACTAAAGACTTCCTTAATATATTGGGTATACTAGAGACTTCCTTAGTATACTAGATATACTAGAGACTTCCTTAATAAACTAGGCTAGTAGAAAAGTCGATCTTATATTATAATATAAGAGACTCCTCGATAGTCTTCCTCTCTCGATATCTCTTCTTTTTTTTTTATATTTCGATAATCTTTCCCTTCTCTTTAGTTTATTATATTAATATAATAGACTCCTCGATATCTCTTCTCTTCTTTTTCTATTCAATAATCTTTCCCTTCTTCTTAGTTTATTATATTAATATAATAGACTTCTCGATAGTCTTCTACTTTAATTATTATTCTTTTTTTTCTTTTTATTTCTTTCTTTACTTTACTTTCTATCGAACTTTACTTATATAAGTAAATTAGCTTAAATATTATCTTTAATATTATTACTTTTTCTCGCTAGAAAATATTATATAATATTCTTTTTTACAAGATATCTTATAAATAAAAGTAATTATTATACTAAATATATTAAACTCTTTCTTTCGTAATAATAAACTTCTCTTATTATTTTAGATAAATTATTATAATATACTTTTAGTAATAAAGATTATAAAATTTATTTAAAGTCTCTTAATATTAAATTATTTATATAACTAATAGACTTACGTATACTAATAGATTTAGCGCTTAGCTTTATTGTATTTTATTTACTTAATATTATTTCTATTACCCTTCGAAACTTTTCTTTTATATATATAGTATCTCTTTTTAAATATATTGTTCTTCTCTCGATCCTTTAATTCTTAAAGCTTTTTATTATTTAAAGTTTAAAAGACATCTTTAAATTTCTAAGATAGTTAAAGTTACTAAGGTATCCCTTAATAATATTAAGTATATCGCTAAAGTAGTAAGTTTTAATTATAGATAGACCTTAATAATAAAAGACTAATTTCGATTTAATAGACTTATATCCTAGTGTAAAGATATATTAATAGCTTTAAAGATAAGGATAAAGATCTAGCGAAGAAAAGAACGCGAGAGACTATTGTACTCTATAACTATTCTCTCTCTATATTTAATAGAATAGATCGCTAATAAAGATACTAAATTATTTAAGATAAAAATAAAGATAACGACGACAATACTAGCGAAGATAATAAATCTATAAAATTAAGTAACTCTAATAAGAAAGATCGTAATAATAGCGAAAAGAACGAAGATATAGAACTAAGTAGCTTCGACGAGGAAGATAATATCGACAATATAGATAACTTTAAAAATAATATTTATATTACTATAAAAATAAAGAGAGTCTCGATTACTTAAAGTAAAAAAACCTTAATAGTAATAAAGTAAACTTATTTAGTTACTAAGAAATTATCTACTAAAGAATATAAGTATTGTAGAGATAATACTAACGATAATATTAATAACGATATTAATAAACAATATAAAATAATTAATAATTACTATAATAGTAAAATTAAAGGTAAAGTCTTTAAAACTAATAAACTCTTTAAAAGTAAGTAAGCCCTAGTTATTAAATTAAATATAATTATCCTTATATTAAACTAGTAAATATATTAATATATAGTCCTTTAGATATTATTAAGGATTTAGAAGTAAAGGAGTATATTAAGAGAGTAGCTAATTTTAATAGTATAAGGCTATAGCTCTTATATAAATTAAACGAACTATACCTATATTCTCTACAATATATAAAGTAGTTCTCGTCGAATTTAAATTCTTTATCTACTACTTATATAAGATCTCTTCGTCTAAATTCCCTTTTTAAATTTATATTTATAGGTTACTTAAAATATCTCCTCTATTTTTATAATCTATAGTAATTAACTACTTATTACTATAATTTATTTCTTCTCTAGTATTAATTTTATTATTAGTATTTATTTTTTTATTAGTATTAATTTAATCTTTCTATTTTATTTTATTATTAAGAATAATTTTATTATAAAGCTAAGTATTATATTCTCTTGTAGTATCGATAGATTTAGATTTCTTATTATTACTAAATATAATCTCTCTAAAAATAATATTTAATCTTAATAGCTATATAAATATTAAAAGTATTAATATATATTATATAATCCTATCTTATATCGAGCTTAGTACTTTAATCTTCTCGTCTTCTTTATTTAGGAACTATTCGCTTCTAGTTCGCTTCTAGTAACTTAGTATTATACTTTTACTTTAATATTCGTTATACTTAGTATTATTATAATAGAGAATTATATTCATATAAATTTAATAATACTTATACTTAAGAAGGTAAATTATAGAACTAAAATAATTAGAAAGTAAACCTTTAAAGTATAGATTATAATATATAAGATAGATTATCTATCGCTTTTAAGTTACACTATAATTTTATCTTATTATAGAGTTTAGTATTTTAGTAGCTACGGCTCTTTAAGCGTTACTAATAATTTTATAAAGCGCGCGAATTTAAAAGAATATATCTAGATAATATCTCGATTAAAACTATAAAACTAAGATAATTAGAATATAAAGTAATAGTCGTTAATAGTAGAAGAGAGAGAAGAATAATAATAATTAATTAATAAGCGAATTTAGACGTACGCGAAAAGTAAGTCTACTATATTAATATACTCTATTAAATATTTTACTATTTAGTTTTCTACTTTACTATTTAATTTATAAAGATTCTAAATTATTTATATATTTCTATCTCTTACTAAAATATATAATATACTCTTTTAAGTATTAATTAAGTTCTCTAACTATAGCTCACGTCGAGTTAAAGACGAAATATATTATTTATATATTTTAGGCGTTATTTATAGATTATCTTAATTAACTTAAATAATAGTCTTCTACTCTCGTTAAAATAAAGTCTAAGACTTTTACTCTTATTAAGATAAAGTCTAAGACTTTTACTTCTATTAAAATAAAGTCTACGACTTTTATCTTTAAGTCCTTTACTATATAAAAACTTAAGTCTTTTACTTTAGATAAGTCTAAAACTAGCTTAACTAAAACTAAAGCGAGCGATACTATAGAGACTTATTCTTTTAAAAGCGTATTAATTAATATCTTTTACCTTTAGTTATAAATATTAAATATCGTCGTAAAAAGATTAATATCGACTTTAATTTCAATATTAATTCTAAAGAAATAGAAGCGATTAATAAAAGTAATACTAATAATAAGATTATTAACTTTTTATCTAATAAAGATAAATACTCTATTACTATAGAGTTTATTACAATTAAGAAGGTAATTTATTATTACTTTAAAAATATAGTTTAAGCTTAAAAGTATATTATTAAACTAAAAGCGAAGTAGACGATAGCTTTAAAGAAGGAGAAGTAAGAATATCGTAAAAAGTAAAAGTAAGAATATTGTAAGAAGTCTAAGCTTTCCCCTAAAGATAAGAAATTTAAGAAAGCTTAAGTTAAAATAAGGATAATATAAAGCTAGATAATACAAGTTTAGTAAATTTAAGATATAAGTTATTTAGATAATAAGATTATATTTTCTCGAGCTAGATATTAAGTCTTTTAGGACGAAAGGATAAATATATATCTTTTAGTGTAATTTTAGTTACCTAAAATATTATAAAGCTTATTTAGATTAATAATTATAAAATAGTTATCTATATTTCTACTCTATATATAAGATAGTAGTCTCCTTATAAATCTCTATAAGAGATATATTCTCGCTTAACCTTAAATACTCTTTAGACTCTTTTACTAAGCTAGCTTTAGGGATAATAATAGAAGTATTAAGTTATCTCGATATATTTCTCTCTCTTAGTTTACTATATTAATATAGTAGACTCCTCGATATACTTCTCTCTCTTAGTCTACTATACTAATATAGTAGATTTCTTAATATACTTCTCTCTTTTAGTTTACTATATTAGTATACTTAGTAAGTTAAGACGGTCGAGGTATTGCTTCTACCCGTATAACTCGGCTTAGGGAATAGAAAAATCTCCCCGTTTTTCGATCTTTTATCGACTCTAATGGCCTTTAGGAAGGCTTAGCTATCCGTTAAACTCTTTTGTAACCTTGTCTGATTGATATTCAACATCGACGCAATATATTAATTTCGGACGACAAGGGAGTTCCTTAGTATACCGGGTATGCCAGAGACTTCCTTAGTATACCGGGTATGCCAGAGACTTCCTTAGTATACCGGGTATGCCAGAGACTTCCTTAGTATACCGGGTATGCTAGAGACTTCCTTAGTATACCGGGTATACTAGAGACTTCCTTAGTAAACTGGGCTAGTAGGAAAGTCGATCTTATATTATAATATAAGAGACTCCTCGATAGTCTTCCTCCCTCGATATCCCTCCTTTTCTTTTTATATTTCGATAATCTTCCCCTTCTCCCTAGTTTATTATATTAATATGATAGACTCCTCGATATCCCTCCTCTTCTTTTTCTATTCGATAATCTTTCCCTTCTCCTTGGTTTATTATATTAATATAATGGACTCCTCGATAGTCTTCTACCTTAATCATTGTTCTCTTCTTTCCCTTCGCTCCTTTCTCTGCTCTACTTTCTACCGAACTTCACTTGTATAAGTAAATTAGCCTGAATATTATCTTTAGCATTATTGCTTCCCCTCGCTAGGAAATATCGTGCGATATCCTTCCTTACGAGGTATCTCGTAAATAAGAGTAATTATTGTACTAGACGTATTAAACTCTTCCTTTCGTGACGATAAACTTCTCTCGCTACCCTGGATAGATCGTTGTAATGCGCTTCTAGTAATAGAGGCTATAAGATTTGCCTAAAGTCCCTCGACGTTAAATTGTCTACGTGACCAACGGACTTGCGTATACTGATAGGCTTAGCGCTCGGCTCTACTATATTTTGTTTACCTAATATTATTCCTATCACCCCCCGAAACTTTTCTTTTGTATGTACAGTATCTCTTTCTAAACACATCGTTCTTCTCTCGGTCCTCTAATTCTCAAAGCTTCCTATCATTCAAAGTTCGAAAGGCGTCTTTAGGTTCCTAAGATGGCTAAAGCCGCTAAGGTATCCCTTGACGATATTAAGTATGCCGCCGAAGCAGTGAGTTCTAATTATAGATGGGCCTTAGTGACGGAAGACTAATTTCGATCCGATAGGCTTATATCCTAGCGTAGGGATACGTCGATAGCTTTAAAGGCAAGGACAAGGACCTAGCGAAGAAGAGAGCGCGGGAGGCTATCGTACCCTATAACTACCCTCTCTCTATATCTAGCAGAATAGACCGCTAATAAAGGCACTAAGTCATTCGAGACAAGAACAAAGATAACGGCGACGATACTGGCGAAGATAACGAATCTATAGAACTGAGTAGCTCCGACGAGGAAGATCGTGATAGTGACGAAGAGGACGAAGATATAGAACTGAGTAGCTCCGACGAGGAAGACGATACCGACGATACAGATGACTCCGAGGATAGTGTTTACGTTACCACAAAGACGAAGAGAGTCTCGGTCACCCGAAGCAAGAAAACCCCAGCGGCAACAAAGCAGGCTCGTCCAGTCACCAAGAAGTCGTCTGCCAAAGAACGTAAGCGTCGTAGGGATAATACTGACGACGACACCAATAGCGACATCAACAAACGACGTAAGGCAACTGGCAACCACCGTAGCAGCAGGACCAAGGGCAGAGTCTTCAAGGCCGGCAAACTCTCCAAGAGCAAGTGAGCCCTAGCCGTTGGGTTAAATACGACCGTCCTTATGCCAGGCCAGTAGACACGTTAACACACAGCCCTTCAGATATTATTAAGGACTTAGGAGTAGGGGAGTACGTCGAGAGAGTAGCTAGTTTTGATAGCACAAGGCTATAGCTCTTGCATAAATTAAACGAACTATACCTATATTCTCCACGACGTATAAAGTAGTTCTCGTCGGATCTAAATTCTTTATCTACTACTCAGGTAAGATCTCTCCGTCCGGATTCCCTTTTTGAATTCGTACTTATAGGTTACTCGAAATGTCTCCTCTATTCTTACAATCTACGGTGACCGACTGCTCGCTACTGCAATCTACCTTTTCCTTAGCATTGGTCCCGTTATTAGTATCCGTTTTCTCGTTAGTATCGGTCTAACCTCCCTATCTTATCTTATCGTTAAGGACGATCTCATTATAAAGCTGGGTATCGTATCCTCTCGTGGTGCCGATAGATTCAGATTCCTCGTCGTTACTAAACGTGATCCCTCCAAAAATGGCGCCTAACCTCGGCGGCTACACAAGTGTTGGAAGCATCGGTGTATATTGTGCGATCCCGTCTCGTACCGGGCTCAGTGCTCTGGTCTCCTCGTCTTCCCTATTCGGGAACCATTCGCTTCTAGTTCGCTCCTGGTGACCTGGTATCGTGCTTTTGCTTTGATGTTCGCTATACTTGGTGTCGTCGCGGTAGGGGATTACGTCCGCGCAGGCCTGATAGTGCCCGTGCTTAAGGAGACGGATTATAGAACTAGAATAGTTAGAAAGCGGACCCTTGAAGTATGGATTGCAACGTATAAGATAGGTTGTCTATCGCTTTTGAGCTACGCTACAGTTCTGTCTCGTTATAGAGTCTAGTATTCTAGTAGCCGCGGCTCTCCGGGCATCACTAGCAATCCTATAAGGCGCGCGAATTCAAAAGAATATATCTAGGTAATGTCTCGGTCGAGACCGCGAAGCCGAGATGATCGGGACATAAAGCAATGGCCGTTGATAGTGGAAGGGAGAGGAGAATAATGATAGTTGGCTAGTGAGCGAATTTGGGCGTGCGCGAAAAGTGAGCCTACTATACCAGTATGCCCTGCCAAGCATTTCACCATTCGGTTTCCCACCCTACCGCTCAATTTACGGAGATCCCAAATTGTTTACGTATTTCCATCTCTCGCCAAAATATACGATACGCTCCCCTAAGCATCAATCAAGTTCTCTAACTATGGCCCGCGCCGAGTTAAAGGCGAAGTATATTGTTCGTGCGTCCTAGGCGTTATTTATGGATTATCTCGACTAACTTGAACAATAGTCTCTTACTCCCGTTAAGATAAAGTCTAAGACTCCCACTCTTGTTAAGATGAAGTCTAAGACTTCTACTCCCATCAAGATGAAGTCCACGACTCTTACCTCTAAGTCCCCCACTACGCAAAAACTTAAGTCTTCTACCCCGGATAAGTCTAAGACTAGCTCGGCCAAAACCAAAGCGAGCGGTACTATAGAGACCCGTCCTTTTGAAAGCGTGTTGACTAATATCTTTTGCCTCTAGTTGTAGATATCAAACGTCGTCGTGAAAAGGTTGATATCAACTCCGACTCCGACACCGATTCCGAAGAAGTAGAAGCGACTAGTAAAAGTGACACTAGTAACGAGACCATCGACTCCTTATCTAATGAGGATAAACACTCTATTGCTACGGAGCTTGCTATAGCTAAGGAGGTGGTCCATTATTACTTCGAAAATATAGCCTAAGCCTAAAAGCGTATTGTCAAACTGGAGGCGAAGTAGGCGGTAGCTTTGAAGAAGGAGAAGCAAGAACGTCGTAAGAAGTAGAAGCAAGAACGTCGCAAGAAGTCCAAGCTTTCCCCTAAAGGCAAGAAGTCTAAGAAGGCTTGAGTCAAGATAAGGATGACACAAAGCTAGATGATACGAGCCTGGTGAATTCAAGATACGGGTTATTCAGATGATAAGGTCACATTTCCTCGAGCTAGGCATCAAGTCTTTTGGGACGAAGGGATAAACGCGTATCTCTTGGTGTAATTTCAGTCACCTAGAATGCCATAGGGCTTATTCAGATCAATGATTGCAAAACAGTTATCTATATTCCCGCTCTGTGTGTAAGATAGTGGTCTCCTTGTAGATCCCCGTAAGGGACGTATTCCCGCTTAACCCCAAACACTCCTTGGACTCTCTTACTAAGCTGGCTTTAGGGACGATGGTAGAAGTACCGGGCCGCCTCGATATGCTTCCCTCTCTTGGTCCACCATACTAACATAGCAGACTCCTCGACATACTTCCCTCTCCCGGTCCACCATACTAATATAGCAGACTCCCCGATATACTTCCCTCTCCTAGTTCACTATACTAGTATGCCTAGTAAGTCAAGACGGTCGAGGCGTTACCCTGGGATAACGGTGACTTGTTCCATTTCGTAGAGGAAAACGACCTCGGTAGGAAGCAGGCCAGAAGGTTGAGGAAATACCATTTTAGATAGATCAATATAATAAAATACCTTGAACGCAAGGCCTTGCTGTTGTAGACAGTGCCTTAGAATGCAAATATAGGCGCAGCCTCGCCGCGTGACGCGCCGAGCATTCATCGACGTCTTTGGAATACAAGTGCTATCTACTCGAAAGGATGTGATCCTACAATAGAAATGGATCTCTTGGTGCTTCTTCTCCTCGTTTCCCGTGTCCGTGCCACAATGATCCAACCGTGCAGGAAGCTCAGTACCGTCGGCACCGTACCCGATAGTACGTTCATCGTAGCAGGCGGAGTACTACCAAAAACCCTTCGCTAGACGACAGTACGCGTCAGTTAATGGCCAGTTATACTTCACGTCCATATAGACCCCGCTGGCCGACCGCTTATCGGCTACGTAGTTCAACAGGGCGGGTAGAATGCGGTCGGCGACTATTTTCATTGCGATAGGAGCTTGGCGCTGGCAGAAGTAGGTCATTCTCTGCAAATCATGGAGTGTGAAGATAGACCGAGGCTAGACATGGCACCGCTTAGCTTCTTAGACTGCCTACCCTAGCTTGCGGGCCAGGTGGTACGCTCGTTGTACCGCCGGGACGAGGCACTCCTTGTGGTGGGCTTCACCCGTAGCGAAGCAGGGCAGAGACTCAGAGGTGCCAAAGTCAACCCAGATTTCGCAATTCAGAGAGAATAGTTGCTTAACAACCGACTTTTCAATATTGGATATGTCCGACACCGCCAAACGGACTTGAAAGCCTCGTCGGCCGATGCCATTAATCCACTTGACCACGGACCAGTCGACCGTATCCAAACACCAAGTTTTGCCTACCCGAGACGATAAGTACACGGCGGCGATAATCACGTGCTACGTATTTGCTAGGCCCCCGGTCAGAAGGAGATTAAGGTCTCAGAGCGATATATACAGCACGACTTTGCCAGACAGTGTGAAGAGACAGTTGTTCTACAGATAACGATCGAGTATCGGATCCGACAGCACTGCGCGGCGCCAGACCCTCCGGCGGAGTGCACCGTTAGCAAAATTTACCTGTTCGCCGCGATGGGTAGTCAAGTCATCCTGTAGATGACGGAAAATGTTTATCTATAGCTTCGTTGGTAGCTGCGGCAGCGTTTTTCGGCTTTCTAGGATCGATCGTGCCCTATCTAAGGAGGCCTGGTCGTATGTTTTTGTCTTGGCTGCCCATTTCTCGATTATGGTATTCTTGGATTCGATCTTAGGCACGAGGAAAGGAAGAGGTGAGCGCGAGGCCGACATTTTCGACGAAGGCCCTACATTGATACGCCGTTAGTGGCACGATAAATAGAAGGGCAAAGTATATACTGACCAAGAGGAAGGATAAAAAGGGTGGAATGATAGTGCCGGACGTTTAGGGCCCCAATGTAATGTTGTGGTGTCTAGAAAGGCAAGGGAAGTTGAGAAATGGGTCGCGATAGAGAAGCGTTTCAGGATACTGGGAGCTTGAAATTCAGAAGGATTTTGGGGGTTAGTATATCGGTATGCTGAAAGCGTGATTCGATCATTTGTTTACGGTGCGGCAGTAGGGCATCACTTTAGATCAATCTAGTCTTCACTACTTTTGATCAACCTATTCTCACTACTTTAGATTAACCTAGCGTTTATAGATTACCCCATTGTCTTAACAGCCATCTCCCTATCAATATTCTCCCACCAACTATCCTCCACTATCACTCGCACTACTCCTCTTATCATATCGATTGCCTCTTTCTATCTCACAGGAGCTTTTCCACCGTGACGCCACCATGGTTCCTAAATCCATTAAGGGTGGAAAGTCCAAGGTCGCCGTGAGTTATCTCCCTAGTCTAGTGGAGATAGAACACCTTGCTAACAAACTCTTTTTAGGCAGGCTCCCTTGGAGCAAAAGTTGCTAGGGGAAGAGTTCTAGGTCAGAGCACCTCTCCAGTGACTAAGACGTTAACCACTGTTATTGAACCCAATGGCGATATTAAGATAACCGTCACTAGTGAGACGAAAATCCCACTGTCCTATTGAATATAAACTAACTTCTAAACAGTGAACAAGACTAAGCGCGCCATTGTCGAGATAAGCTCCAGCTCCAGCTCCGGCTCTAGCGATAGCGACAGCGATAGCGACGCGAGGTAGGCTGTGGCTGCGGCGAAATCCACCCTAAAGTCCAGCTCTAAGAAGATCTCCACCCCAAAGTTAAGCTCTAAGAAGACTTCTACCCTAAAGTCTAGCTCCAAGAAGACCTCTACCCTAAAGTTAAGCTCTAAGAAGACTTCTATCCTAATGTCTAGCTCTAGCTCTAGCTTCGGCGATAGTGACAGCGATAGCGACAGCGATAGCGACGCGATGTAGGCTACGGCTGCGGCGAAATCCACCCTAAAGTCCAGCTCCAAGAAGACCTCCACCCTAAAGTCAAGCTCTAAGAAGACTTCTATCCTAATGTCTAGCTTCAAGAATACCTCTACCCCAAAGTTAAGCTCTAAGAAGACCTCTACCTTAAAGTCTAGCTCTAAGAAAGCTAGAATTGCTTAAGACAATGATACGCTTATGAACCTGGCCCCGCTATCTAAGAAGATTAAGAAGAACTGTACGGCTAGTTATGGCAAAGTGTATATGGCATACCTCGAATAAGCAATTTACGCCTCTATCTCTAGTAGTTGGAAATATCGTCCTTAAAGGGCCGAATGAAGAACACTAGTATTACTGAATGGTAATTTATACTAAATGGACCTCCCTAAGAAATGTAATTCCTACTTTCTGCCCGATCTATTTCCCTAAAAGCACATCACTGGGTGTATACCGAAAGCGTGCTGCATGCTGCGTACTGCATCCCTTGAAAGCAAGCATGCTTGATGCTGCGTGCTCGATGCTGCGTGCTTGGTGCTGCGTGCTTGGTGCTGTATGCAGCGACACGCGCAATGGACAAGGCAATGTGCTAAATAGAGGTAATTCGGTCGATTCTACCGGTGTCTTTCTAGATGGATTGTAGTCCCTATGCTCAGTCGGTGCTGATCATTCTGCTTGATTCGTTGCTGGCTTCTATGGCCTTCCCTCTAGCCTTCCACTGGTTCTATGGGTTGAATTTTAGCGTGCTTGCCCGATACCTTCTCTTTTAGCCTGGGGGCTTTGACTTCGCGTTTCCGCTTTTTGCGGATGCGGTCGACCTGGGCCCCGACGTGCTGAATGCCGACCCGGACCTACCGGTTTCCCGGTGGGCGCTTCTTCCCTAGAGTTGGTACTCGCTCTGCGTGTTCTTTTTTTGCTCTTGCGGGAGATGGTAGTCTCGTTGGCCCTTTCACTTCAACGTTTGGCGGTCGTAGATGACCGGGGATTTCTACGTGGAATAGATATAGTAGAAAGGGTCTTAGATTCTATGTCCGTAGATAGGTCTTCATCGGTAGCCGGGTTAGAGAGATAAAGACTGTGAAAAGACAACGCGGATGTGGATGAAGACGGAGAAAGTACCTATCGATGGCGACCTAGTAGATATTCAGTATATGATGTAGTAAAGTCGGTTGATTTATACGTGGTTAATACTTAAAGTTGATTCGAGCCTCGATGGCCGGAGACGCCGACGAAGGTCTTGTATTTAAGCCACTAGTGGACGTGCTAGACGTGCTGGAGTTATCGTTATCGTCGTCGAAGAGGGCGTTCTTCTCTGACTATTTGTGGCTTAGGTCAGTTCGCATTTCGATAGGATACTATCCTTATATGTTAATATTACTATGTTAAACTTACCGCTTAATTTCGGACCTATATTGGTATAAAGATAAAGGAATAATCACTGGCTGACTGCTAGGCCGACCGAGCCGGAAGAACCTGGTAGGCTTGGAATGATGGTATAGTAAGGTGGTTGAATGTCGAAGTGTAAACACCCCAAAGTAAAATGGCGGTTATTTGCGTAGTAGTGACGTTAAGCACAAAATCTCGTTGTTTCAAATTTCTCGTGGACGCGAAACACTTTCAACTAGAAATGGCACCATTAGTCGTACCAATCTATTAGGGCTGCCGAGTAAGTGTGTTAAGAAAATATTCGGGTATATTGGTATACGGAACAGGACAGAATCAGAGGGAAGTACGCTAAGGAGCCTATCATATTAATATGGTAGACTTAGGAGGGGAAGATTATCGACAGGGAAGACGAGAGGGGAGATTGTTAAGAGGGAAAACGAGAGGGAAGACTGTCGAGCGGGAAGACTATCGAGCGGGAAGACTATCGAGCGGGAAGATAATCCTGCCATGCTGCTTTTTTAGAAAGGTTCGACGTAATATATCAAGGTATTATATTTATCAATACACTAGAGTGAACGAACTTCAAGTTATTCCCTCTGTCACTCTCCAAATATTCGAGTCAAGTCTCTCTACACAACGATATCGTAGTCAACCACTAAATTACGATATACCCTTGCCTTCCCTTACCCTTTACCCTTGCCCTCTTTTGTTCCGTGGCAGATGCTAAGTTTATATACAACACTCAACGCGCGGTAAGGGTAACTACTGGTGGAATAGGCGTTCTTGCAGTTATATCGCGCTAACTCTTTTTTGTACTCTTGATACAAACGTTAGTGGTCCGGACCAACCGTGCGCGTAAGAAAACATACCTCCAACAATCTGCTGTACTTGGCCTGGTCCTTAGATGAGCCCCAATCCCACGGCCGCCGTCGTTCCTACCAGAGGGTCGCGAGGACACTAGCTTTGCCGACAAACTCTTTGGCCGGATCTTCGTTCGTGGTGGACGGGTATCGAAGCTTGAGCAGCGACTACCTTATGGTCTAGACTAGGTTTCTAGTGTCCCAATGTATAGTGCTAGTCATCAGGACGTCGGTGAGCGAATATAGCGCGTGGATACGACCCGGCGGGATTACGAGTGTATCTCCCGGACGTAGGAGGATTGCTATGAGGCGCTAGTTCGGACAGAGCTATTCGGATTCTACCTATGCCGCGATCTCATTATCCTCGAGGTGCGGCCACGTTAGCCAAAGCTTTTCCCCCTCGTCGTAGGTAATAACGGTGATAACCCCGTGATGGTCTATATACGGCATAGAAAAAACCCCTTTCTTCCCGCAGATCTGAAACCCCTCGCAGCTGGATAGATCCTTAGGTTCGGAATCCACCTCTTTCTCGGCGCCCTGGCTCCCCGTCACTACCTTCATCACCTGGTAGTTGGACTCTTGGGCGAAATACTAGGGCTGAGGGTTCGCTTTAAAATAGTGGAGGTTCAGGAAATTCAAGGGCATCTCCGAATCGGCACGGAAAAGTTCGATAGCCTTTGAGCCAATTATAGGCTCGGGCAGGACGTCGTTATCGCCTTCGGCCGCTCTTTCGTAGGTGTGGACGTCGATGTTTAGCTTGGTGCTGAGATAGTCGAGGTAGTTATTCAGTTGGAGTAGGTGTGGTGCATAGGTGGCCAGGTCCTTTGGAATCAGTATGGGGATCATCGGCGTACCATTCTTGAGCAGCGTATACGCGTTCTTGTCGGACGTGTACACTAGGTCGTAACTACGTGCCTCTGTATCGAAGTTTTTCGGTGTTATCGCCTGTGCCACCTTTTCGCTGTAAGGGATATATATAGGGAGGAAAGCCTTTTTTATGGCTAGCCGATAGAGGGGTAGTTCTCGCGAGAGTCGGTTACCGCTGCTATCACCAATAGTCCGTTGTAGGTTACGTAGTTGGCGATATGCCCGTTTCTGCGCGGCCCGACAAAGTTGGAGATAGTCACCCGCAAAGGCAGGCTTAGTAGTGGTGGACGCCGCGCGCTCGGAGCCAGCATTCTGACTGTCGACCTTAAGCTCGTAGATGATATCTTGGCCTAGATGGACGTGCTCGTAATATTGCTTAATATGTCTACTCAGCTGGCTCTTGATAAAACTACGTCGATATGACCGGCACCTTAGGCGTTGGCCCTTGAATTGACGTTTTAGGATTTCCGGGTATTTGCGTTAGATATAACGACTTAAATTTCGAGTGTATAAGGGTTCAGGACACCACGGACACTATTCTTTCTTCGCCATCGTAATGTAGTCGTGAGACAAAGGGATGAAGGATCTGATGGACTAAGGAAGGAGGGAAGAAGAGTGAAATTGCGATTATTATTATATTTCTTTTGTTTGTGGTGATTAAGTGGTTGGGTGGGCGGCCTACGCGACGCTACGCTAAGCCTTCCAAAAGTTTGGGGGTGCTGCTATACTAGTATAGAGAAGCTACTTTGTCATTCATTTCTACACAATCAGCTCCGCGGCAACCCACGAAATCAATATAAAGGATATCTTACGAAGTAACCATAGCTCGTTATCCCCTAGGGTAGAGGCTAATAGGCATATAAGTAGGAAAACCCACCGAAAGCGTAAGCAAGGTCCCTCACGATATTACAAGATCCAATATAACCCTCCGATACACTTAAAACATAGGACGTTAGAATAGTTAACAGCACGAATTCGTGCAATGGGAGCAAGAACAATTGAGCCCGAGGCCAGGAAGACTAAGGTCAAGAAGGCCAAGGCAGGCAAGAACAAGGCAGGAAAGAACAAGGCAGGCAAGAACAAGGCCGATAAGAACCAGGCAGATAAGAAGAAGACCTATAAGCAATAGAGCAAAAAGCCTCGATGTACTATAGGTTATATGGTTAATGGGACAGTCAATGGAAGAGAATCACAGCCAATCGTCAGATCAATTACCTCTACTCAAAAGAGTTACAATAATCGGATCAGGGCCGCCCAGAAGGAAATGCGGTCAAATTAGGTAGGATAGTACTATGGTACCGTGAATAATGATAGCCAATACAACTTGTTCCGTCCCTTAACGGGTATCGATTTATCCTTCCCTTTTAAGTATGGACGCGATAGAAGATAGTATATAACCGAGCCGTTTAATTAGTAAAGTCCCATCAGTGTTAGATTTCCCGTACCTTCCCCTTAGGAAATATACTATCGTAGAGTACGAACGCCCTATTAACCCTCTAGACCGCGAAAAAGTGTGAACCTCGACCGCGACCCGCCTAAAAAATAGTACCCTAAGTATAGTACGATATCTTAGTGTACTGACGGTGGCGGTCTATGTAGCTTAGCGTTAATGGCATAAACGGGTCGGAAGGTTAACGGTGCCGGGTTACCTTAAGATTGTCGGCAAGGTGGACGATTATAGTGGGTAGCATTCGATCGAGGACTTGTAAAATCGATATCTACGTCCGTGTACATCTATCTACATTGGAGCAACCTTCAGTGGGTCGCTAGCGAGACTGGTGAGTTTAGAATAGCTCTAAAACATAGTCGTTGGTGGCGAGGCTTGAAATGGTGATGCTTAACCGTCGGGTTGGTACCAAGGCTGCGCCGCAGCGGACCTTGTCGTCGTAGCAGTAGACTACCCGCGCGCATATATAAGAACATTGGGGCAAACCCGCTAGGAGGGTATCGATTACGCTGTGTAGGGGCAAAGGATTTGGCGTAGGTCCGAATTTGTCCGGGTCGTAGTTGTGCAGGGCGGTTCGAAGAGTGTCCCTAGCCGCCCCGCGACTCTCGATGCTAAGGTTACCCTATTTCCTTAGCGATACCCTCCGTATAACCTAACTAGGTAAGGGCAGTTCTCGTCGACGGCTTAGTGTCACCTAGTCGAGCTGTACTCTCTAGGTATCGAGTATATTCCTGGTAAAGATAAGATAGTCAATAGCGCAGAAGTTTTGCGACTAGACTGGCCCATAGAGATATCTTTTTACACTATTACCTTTACTTAAAGGGATAGTACTATCGACGTAGTTCTAAGTCGCCTAAAAATCTCGGAAGACGGAGCATTCCTTGCCCTCGATGTACTTAAACCATCTTTCGTTGGGTAGCGCGTTAACGCTACGTTTGACGGCTCGACGACCGAGCTGCTCGAGGATATATAAGGTAGTTGGGATTCGCTTACAGAGGGTCTTGATATCTAAGGCGAGGGCGGAGAGATCGATATCTAGAATATTTTTCCGTGATGCTCTGTACAACGCTTAGTTAGATATAGCCTACTCGAGGTCCCTCTAATAATTTATCGTCGCCACTTACTCTTTTTGATGGTTATTGAGCCACCAAACCGCCTCGACCGTGAAAAGCTAAGGTATACTTCAATTGGCGCGATTGTCGTCGTCGAAGTCTTTAGATCCGGGAGCTCGTGGTTAAAGATCTCGTCCAGTGGCTAGGCAGTAATAAGTAGGGCGACAAAAACACCTCGACCAAGCATAAGTCCGAAGGTGAGGGATTGGAGGTCTAGCATATCAGTATGCTAAGGCCACCGTTTTAGCCGCCATATTTGCATATCTGACCGCGCGTCTTTAACTTCCCTAGGCACTCCCACCCTCTCTTCAGATTTCTCTGCTGTGTTCCATAACCTTTCTTATTTTTTGAACCTAGTAACCCTTTTATACCCCGATATAACCGTCATATCTTTAAATATACCTGCCCGCGCCCCTTCCACTATAGCCGACCATCCTTTCTCTCAGCTAAAGAACCTTATGGACAAAAGGGCCTACTACCACCTAGTCTACATCGACCAAGGAGAAGTGGAAGGAGTATAGAAAGCCCGAGTGTCGGTAAAGACCGGTAGTGATGCCGGGAGCCCTAAACTGGCGGCTGAGGCGTGCGCACTAAAGAAGTCATAAGCAAAGAAGCTCGCCGTCGGCGTAGTGATGTAAAAGATCAACGAGCGTAAGTCGTCTATATCCTAGACCACTTAAGGCGATGGATGGGTAGTAATTAACGCGTCGAGTAGCTTTTATCTCTCTCTTCGATACGGATTCTGGATATTCCTTCGATGGTACGGTTGACGTCGTCGATATCGAACTAAAAATAACGAAGAAGTAAAAAAGAGTGCTAGAACAGGCTGGGGCTTATCTAAAGGCGCTCAAGGAATCCGCGCTTGGAGGATGTATCATCCTCTCGATCGACCTCGAAGTGGCAATTTCCACCTCGGGCGACGAGGTCTTGGAGGTCGGCATTGCTTGGGCACATCTATCCCAGCCGTGCACTTCGGAGCGTTGTTATTATCTAGTCGTCGAGGAAAATGCTCACCTGTACAATGCTGGTCGGTATAACCAGGTGGACAATTTTCTGTTTGGTTGTAGCGAACGCGTCAAGAAGGAGGACGTTACCGGGCGTATACACCGGATTATGCAGCCCCTGCTGGTATAGGCCAACAATGTCTGCCTCGTAGGCTATACCATCGGCAACGATCTTAAATGGCTACGTAACGTCAACGTCGACGTAGGCGAGATATTGGCCGGAGTCGAAATCTGCGACATTGGTCAAGCCTACTAGACAATAAGAGAAGAGACCTAGCTAACTGGCTTAGGCCGTATAATGGCTGCGTACTATCTCCCAAACCAAAACGCCTATAATGCGGGTAACGATGTATACTACGGTATATAGGTATACAGGAAGATAATGGAGACTTTTGAAGCCGTATAGTGTTCAGCCATAGCGAACGACGGTACTGCGGGCTAAATACTTCGACCTTGCTAGGTGTTCGTCGATTATGCGCTCGAGCCTGGATTCTTTATATACGCGTGTAGATCTTATTGGTTTCATTAGATTAGAATAATAAAAGGTAAAGCCTACACTGTATTGTATAGAGTTAGCCTATTAAGTCTAGCTCCCTTTTCCCTTTTCGTGCCTATATCGATGCCAGTCCGATTGACTGCCTCCACGTATATCGTCATTTAGAAGAAGTTGTCCTGAAGATGATGACTAAAATCTACGAAAGAGATCTACATATAAACCCCTAATTAGTGGTTTTGGTTACTATACCGTGGGAGGGATCTACTTGGCAGCCTCGAGTTGATTAGGGTGGTTTCGAGGCTAGAAGGAGATTAAGGAGACTGCTATATCAATATAATAGGGTAGCAAGTAGCAAGGGGAAGTTTATCGAGAGGGGGACGAGTATCGAGGAGTCTACCATATTTATATAACAGGGTAGCAAGTATCAAAATCGACCGTTATAGCAAAGTTAAATAATCTGGTCAATCTCTTAAGAAATGAAGCTACCGAAGAAGGCACTACGATTATATAATTGACATGAATTTATCAAAGCGCCTCCTAATCTTCTAGTACTTTAGATGGACATTTTGACCTACTCCCGAATGCGCTAGTATCTTTACTCCAATTTTTGATTTAGTTATCCTTATCAAAGGTCATTAAATCGATGACGCTATCCGTGACGGTCTCGGCCTTCTCTTGATACTTAGGCTACTTATTGCCTTCAACGGAGGTAGACGATGTAACGGAGGTGGATAATAACGACTCGTATTCCGACTCGCTGCCGCTTTCGAGGAGATCGTTCCGAAATTGAGGTTCTTCATCTAGTAAGGTCTTAGTTAGGTTGTATTGTAGGGTTAAGTCGGAGTTAGGAGTTAATGGACTCACTACTCGGCTCGGAGAGGATGGTATACTAAAGAGTATGCATCGCGGTTAAGGCGACCTTGGCTTTCGCGTACTTCTTGCCCCCACTAGTGGCGGTAAACGTCTAGGTCTGTAGGCGGCTGGTGTAATATGCAACGGTAATAGTCGCTCGATAATATCCACTGCCGACTTCCTTAAACTGGAATTCCATATTCTATAGATAGCGTTTCTGCCGTAGCTAATTCAATTGTAAGACGGGATAGTTAGTGCTAAATACGAGGTATAGTATAATGGAAAGAATCGATTGGAGAAGAGACCGATATATGGTATAATAGGGGTGGACGGGACTATATCTAATAAAAAAGAAAATAGTCTGGTAGTGGTGGTCTCGACATTGCGGTATTGACATATCCCAATTCTTTTCGGGCCTTAGCGCAATATACCGGTATAACAATCAATCTTCCCCGCCGTGGTCCACTATACTTATATGGTAGGCCACTCGACAGCCTTCCATACTCGACAATCTTCCCTGCCTTGATCCACTATACTGATATGGTAGCCCCTCGATATCCTAACCCTCGTCGTCCTTTTCTACGGCTAAGCCGTCCGAAGGGTGGTCCGGCCAGTCCTTCTGTAATAGCGATGAGCGGGATGTATTGTATTAAAGGGCGAGAAAGGCTCGCTTAGCTATTTGGATCAATACTTGCTAGTGGTAGATTGCCGTATATGGGCTAAATTTTACTTTGTTGGATTGTTGGACTGATATGCTTGGGGGGGGGGGGGGGGGGGAGGGGAATCGAAGATGTCACTGGTATATGGCAGATATTGTTTAAGAACGTTTCTGGCTTAATTTATGTTGTTTTCTAGATGAAACAACGGGTATACTCTATGGGTATGACTCCATTATCCTATTTCCAAGAGTTATGGTGGCCGAAATCGTAGCTAGATGGCTCTATCTTGCGGCTAGGTGAGAAGCTATCACTTCACAGATTTGGCACTAGTCTTCTTGCCGCGACCTTTCTTGCTTGCTTTCGTGTGTTTGCCTCTACGCTTACGTTTATTGCTAGCGGTTAGGCTCGGTATTAACTTGGTTGAGTAGGGCCTTAATAAGACTTTGCCTTTTACTGTGTCTTGCAGTGTTCGACTAAGTGACTTCTTACTCGGCTGCTCGATAGGTATGGCCTCTAATAAGCGAAAGGTAACCTTTGCCTTCTTCTTCGGCTTCACTTTATTGGCACTATCATTACTCTCTTCTGCTTTAGATTGCTTATTGTCACTACTGCTGCCCTTATTATCTTCCTCGTCGCTTTCATTATCTTTCTCGTCGCTTTTATTATCTTCCTCGTCGCTCTTATCTATATCTTCGTTGGTACTGCTGTCGTCTCGCTCGGCGTCCTCCAAGCCTTCCAAATTATTAGTTATTAGTATGAGGGAAGAGAAGGACGACAGTTCTTACAGCGTGCAATACACTTGTAGACCTTCGTTCGCGCTGCCTAACTATCCTTGACCCCTTTGATATACTGCTGTGATAATGCGTGGACCTATATTACCAAAGTTAAACGTATATTATAATGATACTCTTCGATAATTTCCTACCTTACGAATAGACTTCTTAATATCGTTAAGGTTAACCTTCTTTGCCTTCGCTATTGTGTATCGAAAGCAATATTTGATAGACTCACTATGTCGCGAAACTCTAGACGACCTTTAAATAATGGACGATAACTAGGTGGAATAGGGTTTATGAAAATTTAGGGTAGGAAGACAGTACCTTTACGGTACTAAATTTATGCTAAGGCCGCTATTGATCAAGTGACCGAGGAGTGCGCCCTACTATTACGAAGGATCTAAAGGTTAGGTAGAGTGTAGTTGAAGTCTCCAATAAGCATTCTATTTAGTTAATTCTAAGAATCTTATATACGAGGTCTAGTTCGAGGAGGTAAACGAACTTAATTAGCCACTATAGCAGTATCCTAACTTTCAAGTTAAGCCTTTTTGGGCTTCTTGGTGGGAGTAGAGTAGATCTCCATATCCTCGTTGGCCTTATCGATGGCTCGTTGTCTAATTTTCTTACCCTTGGTCTTCTTGGTCTTCTTGTTCTTCTTGTTCTTCTTCTTCTTTTCCTTTGCCTTCTCCCGCTTTAAGGCCTTTACCTCCGACTTGATGCTCTTAATACGCTTCTTCTCTCTTTCTAGCTTCTTCTTGGCGGAGGTAATTTTGGTGGTAGTAGAGACGTTAGATGAGACGTCGTCGGAAGAGACGCGGGAACCTATCTCACTAGTCTCACTGGTCTTACTAGTTCCACTAATATTACTAGAGCTAGACGATTCCGATTCGTCTTCGTCCGAGTAGGTATCACTAGTGTCTTCCTCTAGACGACGACGCTTAGTACTTCTAGCTAGGTAAATAATCAATAAATACTCGAGTCGAATTAGCACTCTCTAATATACTACGTAACTTAGGCGTATTCGAGGTACCCTAGGACTTGGTAGGGGTGGAACGAGCGACTTTAGTTTTGGTGGGGGTCTTTAGGCTCTTCATCTATTATTAAAATTAGCCAAGAAAATAATATTTCCGAGGGGGCGGGGAGGTTAGGTTTATACAATAGCCTTCGCCTTAGTCTTTAAACTAGACATTTCGTTAGAGTCGCGTTTATAGATAGTAGAAGGGTCAATATATTTAACTGTAAGATGAAATGAAGAATAACGATAAGGAATTAATTTCGTTCAACTCTTAGACTTTAAAATTTGGGTGAAATGCCTTAGCTATAGATGGCTTGGCGGTTGAGTATATCGGTATAGTACACTCGGGCTATGTTGTTATCCTAATTTTTTACGATAGCTTGGCGCAATATACCGGTATAATACGCCTATTGTTGTTGTTGTTATTGATATCCTAATTAATTTTCCTGGACACTCCCACCTTTCTATCTCTTGGCAAGATATCGTGACTCGCTTTGATTCTCTTGATCAACACAATTTTTCTTGCGATATTGACGATTGTCTTCTCTCCCTTGATATGGCGGCGACTATACCAAATAGAAATCGGACTCAGCAGGTGGCCGACGAAGATAGGATTATCCTACTAGACTCGCCACTGAAGGCGGAATAAGCAACAATTATTAGTTAGGTAAGACAGATCCGCGCGTCCCGCAATAACTCGTATACGCGGCTACTAATACTCGTCCTATATAGGTAGTACGATAGATCGACGCGGGCCTACAAGATACAAGCGACCTCGAGAAAGAAGCCTTCCTTACCGCCGTGGTTCACTTTACCGACCGGTGCGCCGTGAACCATAAGCTTGAGATCGATCTCAGCGAGGCTCTAGACCGGCCGGACGCGGCGTCGGACGATAAGCTAGATAACGACGATCGCGAGCTCGGAACCCGCGGGCGTATCGATCCGGCCAGTAACTCGGACGGTGACTCGGACAGTGTAGAGGACGATGAAGAGTAGGCTCGTAGACTAGAACTTCGCAAACTAACCTTAAGTCTTACCCTAAACTATAACGTGGAAACTATGACTGTACGGCGTAACGAGTTTATCAATTTACTCGCGAGAGTGGACGTATCCTAGTCTACTGTCTTCCTTAACTAGTAAGGTCGATTAAAGATCTACGCCCTGAGGGTTAGTACGTTTAACGATAAGGATATCCGTCGTATTGCCAACTTTCTCTTTCACGATATGCTGGGGGTCCCTACGTATACCTATATAGTGAACCTCACTAAGTGGTGGAACGATACAGTTAATGGTGATGCTGCGCTGGCGGAAAGAGCTAGGCTGGCTAGCCGATAGGTGCGATATCCGAAGGTAACCCGTAAGCTATTTGACGGCTAGGTAGTAGCTGAGTAGTCCACGCTACGGACGAACAATTTCCATCGGGCGTTGACGGGTAACCTGGGCCGCGTTCGAGTCCTGCAATAGTATCTGAAGCTGGTTAAGTACGGGAAGAGGAACCTAAAGGGTGTTCCCGAAGCCGTACAAGCCGTCGGCGTACCCATGAAGGGTCGGTAGACCTCTCGCATCAAGCAGTACATCCAGATTGTTCTGGGCCTACCGAGTTAGAACCAGCTTAATAACCGGCTACAAGAGACGCAAATAGTGAGCTCTTTCTCGTCGCGCTAGGGCGTAGGCGTGATTATCCTAATGCCGGTCAACTTTATCTCCTTATAAGTCTCCCTATACCTCGGAGCCCCTACTAAACGGTACTGATATAACCCTAGCTTCTGACCCTTTAGCGTGGTTAAAGTGAATGCCATCGTAAAGACCTTATAGAAGGTCCTCCGTACGGAGCCACTTATAGAGATATACGACAACCTTAATCAATATATTATCAACGCCGTTAGAAACGGTAGACCCCTTAAGGTCAAGTTTATAACTATACGAGGAGATAATCTATAAAGCCGGATTAAGAACGCTCTATTCGAGACTGATGGTAACGACGACGCTAAGATGGTGGACGCGGAGAACTAAGAGAAGCTTGAGGATAGCATTAACCGCCGTTGCGGCCAGCTCGTTAGGGTCAAAAGTCTATACGTATAATCGTTTACCCGTGGTGACCAAGGGGTAAGGAAAGGGCCTAGCTTAACTAGAGCTCACCTATCATTGTATATTAGAGGTCGATACGAAAGAACTATACCCCTAGCTAGTGTAATATAAACTCTATAAACAATACCCTTAGATATTAGTATAAAGGACTTAATCGATCGATACGCTTTATAAGGGTCTACTATATTAGTATGATAGACTAAGTAAAGGAAGATTGTCGATAGGGGAATATTGTTGAAACATTTAATCCTAGATCTTAACCCTTAAGTATTTAGTATCGAGTATACAGCGATATACACCATTAAGTATGCAGCGAGTATATAGCATTAGGCCTATATAGCGAGTACATAGCATCAAGTATATAGTGAGTATGCAGCATTAAGCATACAGCATTAAGCATACAGTATCAAGCATGCAGTATCAAGCATGCAGCATTAAGTATACAGCATTAAGTATACAGTATTAAGTACGCAGTATATAGTATATAGCACTAAGTATATAGCATCAAGTATATAGCGAGTATACAGTATTAAGTATATAGTATTAAGTACGTAGTATACAGTATATAGCATTAAGCATATAGCATTAAGTATATAGCATTAAGTATATAGCATCAAGTATATAGCATCAAGTATTCAGCGAGTATATAGTACTAAGGATATAGCGAGTATATAGCATTAAGTATAGAGCGAGTATATAGCATTAAGTATAGAATGAGTATATAGCGTCAAGTATAGAGCGAGTATATAATATTAAGTATACAGCGAGTATATAGCGTATAGCACCAAGTATATAGTATATAGTACGAAGTATATAGTACGAAGTATATAGCACTATATAGTGAGTATATAGTATCAAGTATACAGCGAGTATATAGTATCAAGTATAGAGCGAGTATATAGTATTAAGTATACAACGAGTATATAGTATTAAGCACCAAGTATATAGTATATAGTACGAAGTATATAGCACTATATATACAATATTAAGCACGTAGTATCTAGTATATATTATATAGCACCAAGTATAGTATACTTTCAATAATGTATTATACACTATATAGCACGCAGTATATAGTATAAAGTATATAGTATTAAGCATATAGTATATACGTAGTATCGAGTATATAGTACTATATATATAGCGCTAAGTATACAGCACTAAGTACGTAGCATTAAGTATACTTGCTTTTAAGGATATAGTACACCATTTTATCTAAGGCTTGGCATACTAATATAGTAGACGTCCCCTTCTCTACGCTAACCCTACGCCCAGTCTTTATTTTGCCCTACTTTATAATCGCCGCGACTCTTTCTCCCGTAAGACCTCGACGTTCGACTCTTTGCCTATTTCTCGTCCATCCCTTATATTTCTAATATACTTTGGAGTTCCTTGCCCCGGTTCCTAACTATGCCCCTTATCGAAGCCGTTGGTGCAATCTACTAAGTTAATCGCAATCCCTAGGCGTATATATAAAAACACCTATTATCTTCACCGCTAACGAAGCCCGTAGAGCTATATGTGCCGGTGTCTTGGTTCAGGATATAAAGGCGAGTAGAGTAGTACTCGAGAACTTCTACACGAAAGTTGGCCTTCGCCTAGGCGATCTCCGTGGCTATGGTTATCTCGCCCTCGCTCGAGGAATTAACCCGGTGCCATTAGAAAAGAATTTCCAGTACTCCGAGGGTACCGTGGCGTCTGTCCTTCGCCCTGTTATGGCTACGTGGGATTAACTAGATAGAACTATTAACCCGAGTCGAGACGACGAGAAATAGAGGTACCGATATAGTCCAATCTGGTTAGACTTATCGTGTACTATTGACTGTGCCATTTTTGTCGGGCTGATGCTTGACGTTAGAAGGATATAGATCGACCAAGTTAGCCCGCAAGATCTCCTAAAGGAGTCTATCCCGTCTTTCCTGATGCGCAAGATCGTGTCTTGGCATTGGGGTTAGTTGGACGACACCGCCCGTAGCAAGATGCGCGATTATCTCCGTGACGAGCTGTGTCGTTTCGACCTGGCATCCTTCTATTCATTACCGAAGGGGAATCTCGTGGCCGATATCATCAATATATACTTCTACGGGGTCCCGTAGGTGAGCTATACAAGTATTAGGGTAACTCGATACTGTAACGGCGTATATATAGTCAACAACGCCACCGTACCCCGGCGAAATAACTGTGTCTATATTGGTTAAGTATTGGTCGGTGCTTACGTTTAAGCACGGTTTAGCCCGACGATAGACTAAGTGTCGGGTCGGGCTAAAGATGTGCTCTGTGTCTATGACGAGGGGATATGTCTATATTTTGTAACGATATAGCTTATGATCCTAGATAGGATGCCTCTATATCTCGTCGTGTACGTCGCTGGGGTCGTGGATAGTCCCTCTACTCGATCCGCCGACCCGTACCAAGGTATCACCATTACTTACCTCGACCGTCGTCACTAGCCACGCTTAATTTTATATCGCGCCGTTGGTGCCGTACTGGCTGAGGATACAACCCTCGCCACCTACTTTCTCGTTGTCTAGCACCTAGAAGACGAATACGTTCTCTACGACGGCATGAAAAACAACGGGAGGATCCGAAGGATTCAAGGCTGGTGGGATCTAGGGATAGCATCGTGCCGTATCGTTACTATTTTCTTTTAGGTAGAAAGTGCGGTCGGTACTAGACGTTAAGGATAGTATGCACTATATTGCTCGAGCACCCAAGGGTGCGGCTCTATGAAGATTGTAGGCCGGTTAAGGCTGCCCGCCAGCGCTGTCTAGAGGTCGTCTAAAACAACGCTATATCTTCGTCTACATCTACGTCACTAGCCTCGAGGTGGTCTTGCACGACTTCTTCATCCACATTTGCGTCTATCTCTACGTCACTAGCCTCGAGATAGTCTTATACGACTTCTTTATCCATATCTTCGTCCATCTCTACGTCACTAGTATCGGGGTGGTCTTGCACGACTTCTTTATCCATAATATTAGTATCCTACGTCTTATTATCCGTCCATTCCGCCTCGATGGCCGTGACTTATACATCACTCGCTATACGAACATTATCGTCGATAACACCTTTTCAATTCACACTAGCGCAGTTAACATAAATCACCCGCCCTCTACGCTCGTAGACGACTCGGGCAAATTCTTAGACCATTTACCGGCAGCCCGGTACTTTGAGCGCCGTCCCCATCACTAGTAGCACGTCGGGCTTAAGCTCGATATCCTCGTGCTAACGCTCTACTAACCAAGTACTATCGGGATACTCTTCATCGTATAGTATAATATCCGGTTATAGTGTGCCTATGGTCTAGGTTCGTTTACCCTTGGCCACCCGCTCCGTATACAACCGCCGACAGTCTAGGCACGGCGTCGATATGCCTTCACTTGCGTCTTTCTATATCTCGTCCGTCTAAGGCGACCGGTATACGTATATTGTATAGCGTAGTAACATTATATCACCGTATAGCTAAATGATACTATAGCTTGCTCCACTGCCTTTGCTATCCGACGCAGTAGAACTAGTCTATACGGTATATAGGCCGATACGCTGCTCGAGATAATCGACGTTCTACGTGTAGTAGCGGATTAGAAGCCCTCGATCGTTGAGCCGTCGAAGGAAACGGTGCGTTCGACTGCTATCCCGAATACGGCAAATTCGATGCTTTAGCGCCGCGGCGAATTGATAGAAAACGGGCTGTGTTGCTAGCTGTGCTAGTATATCGACGTTAAATAAGTCTCGACCTTTAACCTTGGCGGCTATTGGCAATACGTTGATTTCATTATAGAGGTCGTTGATAAGAGTATTCGCCTTAGTATTATACATGCCACCTAGTGAGCGGAAATCCTGTGCTCAAAATATTAGTTGCTATGGCCCAATCTCTCGGAGACTTTGTCCCGTACTAGAAGGCCGTAGCTGCGACTAATCCCGGCACCCGTAATAATAATATAGCGAGCGCCGTGTAGGAGCGACGATATTGCCGATAGTCGATCTATGTCGTTACTAGTAATTACTTTAGGATCCATTGTAGTGATAGGCGCAGTACAATATCGGTTCGAGTCATCGACGGCCCTAATCTATATCCTAGAAAACTGGGGAGCGATATTCTAAAACAAACGCATTTACGTGATCCTTTTACTACTTATATATACCGGTATACTAAGGCGATCGTGGACGCCCTAGGCTACGGGTACGTAACCTAAAGCGCCTACGGTAGGGTTTCAGGGTATTTGCTTACTCGATAGTATATATTACCCCTTACTTCTATAGTGTATCCCTTTCCCTCCCCCTTAGCTTATCACTCCTATATCTACACTTCTCTTCCTTCTAGGTATCCGGGCGATTTCGTTATGGCCGTGTCTTCCTCCTCGACCTTTAGTCGCTAGATTGTAGAGGAGGTCTATACTATCTCGTATCGAGTGTCTATCTTTCCTCTACTGATCTCTTGCATTAGAGTCTCCGAGAGGCCCTAGCCGCCGTTGTACGTTATGAGCCTACCGGAGAGGCTATCTACCGTCTAGTATACGAAGGTAGGACCGCGACTAGGAACCCTACCCCGGAAGTCGTGGTACTAAATAACGGTAGTGGTCTTTACTAGACGTATCTCTCTACCCCCCTCAGCGACCGTAAGGTCGGCCATAACCTCTTGTCCCTCGATTATAAACCGTCTATTTCTAAGGAAGCGGATAGAAGACCGGTATCCTCCTAACGAACCGACTCGCCCGGCTACGAGCGTCCCTTCGATGGGAACGAAGACGTCACCTACTCTATCCCTAACCTCGAACGAGGCCGCGAAGCCGGCGAGGGAGAATAGCGACGAGGACGATAAGGAACCTCGCCGTATAAAGCGCGTCCGACCGGCGGGTCATGAGCTACCGGGTACAAACGGTGCACCTGATCGCCTAAAGGGCTTGGCTATTGCGACGCGGACACTCGGAAAGTACGGATACGAGAAGAAAAATAGGAAATCAAGAAAGATATTATAGATGTAGGTATAAATATATATTCATCGGGATAATATTAATGTCCATTATATTAATATGATAGAGGTTGGATAATAGGCGCTCGTCTTAAGCGGTGGCCCGTGCCCACCCGGTGTACTTTAGGCCTACACCAGCTATAGCCTTGGGGGCCGGCTCGCTAATACCTACCCCGTAAAGTTATCCTGCTCCCGTAGAAAAGAGTCAGCCAGCGCATATATATTTAGGGTAGGCGCTATCCTACGATAAGGTTACCTAAATAGACCCCGCCTACTGCACACTCAACGCCTTTCACTTTTCTTCGTTGTTGTTCTAAATTCTACCTTCGCGTCCGACGTCCTCGACTTAATTCCAACGTCCTTCTACAAGTGACAATGGATAGTTATAGCCACTAGAACGTAGGTACTACCTCGAAGACCCTCACTATCTTATTCTGATCTGTCAACCAAATCCCTATAGCCGCTATTCAACGCCTGCGCCGGTGTATAGAACAACTCCTCGAACACGACCCTTCCGGCGCTTCTATCTTGCTCCTGGCTTCTAAAGGTAGGCGTATCCTAATGTTTCGAACGGTCTCTCGTGACTAACTGCGACTCTAGCCGTCTACGGACGAGCTTATCGAGAGCTCCCCGCGAGCGCCGACGTCGACACTCTACCCGTACCCCACCAGATATAGGTGGCGCAGTCTCGTCTCCCGCCGTCCCCGATAGTGAAAGACAATTAGATAAAGTCATAGAAGAGTAGGTATACGCGAGATAACAACGATCGTCCTAGCTCGGTCTATGGTGCACGACCACCGTCACCGAATCGAGAAAGGTCGATCGATCATAACGATCACGGCTCGGGGGAGAATGCTAGGACCTACGACAACGATATCGTCGACCCGTCACGTCGATCTAATACTTCTCTTACGCGGCTGTCGCCTTAGACAATTACGCCTCGGTATCGTTAAGTGCTAGAATTGCTATACCTACCTACCCTCCTATAGGATAAGGACGGTCCAAAGGCAGGCGAACCGGCTAGCGAGACTTACTCGAAATCGAGTATCGCCACTCCTGACTCCTCCTATATAATCGACGAAACAGATCTCTTCCGTCGTATTGACGAGTTAATCAACAAAAGCCCGATACCGTCTCCCGTACTGACTAGTTATGTCGAAAAGACTCCAACGGAAACCTCAAAGCCCGCGTCTCTACGTTTTGGACTATACCCTCTAGATCTGCTACCCTCTCCACGGTCTAAAGACACCACGACTTTGACCGCCACGGTCGTATCAAGACGTTCGACCTACGCCACCGTCAAGACTCGCTCGTCGATCGCGCGTCGCGCGAAACCGCGCCGGAAAGCTGTTAAGGACTCGGAAGAGACGCCATTGTAACCCCCTAGCCGGTCGGGTCCGATTATACAGTCACCATAGAAGAGCACATTAAATTCTGAAGAAGGTTAGGCGAGCTCTTCGGTGATCTATATCCAATCGCTAAGAGTAACAACGTCTCCCAATGAGACGACGCCACCCGTTACTACCACGAAGAAGAGATCGTTGCCGACCCCTTCCTCTCCTGGTAGATAGGTTAGGTTCGGCCGAAAGTCGAAACGACTACGCCTTGAAGTCGAACCTTAAGCCGGTGCGAATGGATTTGAGACGCTACTTTCAGCATCTCGTCTTATCGACGATATTATATAGACGTCTTTAATTCTCTATCTATATTAGATAGTTACCCTATAAACCTGATAGCTAGGTAGCCTCGGCCGGTGAGTATAAGTATTATGTGACGGCGCACTTGATTACCTAATAAGATTAACCGAACACTGACTCTTGGCGAATATTTTCCGAAAGTTGTTTATTCGCGACCTTCCTTCTTATCACTACTTATATCGGGCCTCGATCTTACATCGAGTGTTCCTACGCAACGAGTCTAACGACTATCGACTGTATCGTACCCAACATGGCGGCATCCTCTTGTCTAGAGTACTTAGAGTATATCGGCAAACCCGACGATACGATGATAGTGGTATTAACAGCCACTGTGGTTCTAGCAGAAGATACTAACTTTCTCTTTAGATTATGGACAATCTTAAGGAGTTACTGGACCATTCTACCAAAAAGCTCACCCTGGCTCGATCACTCTATCGATTCACTATGATGATCGCTAATAAGTATACTCTCCCTATAGAGTCTATCCAATGTAATATAGTACCGCTAGCCAAAAGACCGAAGGCGTTCGGGGAAAAATCTGCGCCGGAGAGAGTTCGTCCTAATTCAACACTAACGACCACCTCACGTCCTCGAGAGATACCTACGGTGACCGACGGCGGTCTGGGCAACAACAACCTATCCGCTAGAACACCCTTACAAAGCGACGCTCGAACACAAGGTCAGCCACGCGATATTCCCGCGCTAGGGTTAGGACGTCTATCTACGCGTGACGCACAATCCGCTCAATAGAGGAGTGACCGCAGCGACTCGGGGACTCGTGATCGCAATGACGAGGTCGGGGGCGACCAAAGTCCTAGCGAAAGAAATCACGAGCATAGAGGCGACGAGGACGGCGATGGCGGCACCGACGACGAAAACGACGACCAAGACAACGTCTATATTCAAAAGCGTCTCCAAAATGGCCTTCTACCCATCGCACCCCATTCGGACATCAGCACCACCAGGGAGAGGCGGACACAGTTCTATCGCCGTCTACGCTCGTTGGAAGTCCCTATCTAGCGGAACAATAAGTGGGTTACCATAGGGTTCACGGCCACCGAGATCATCGAGATCACCAATTTCATGTTCTCCGACCTCACCGGACCTAAGGCCGTGGAGCGTGTCGCGTCACTCGTGGAGCGCTACTCCCAAGACCGAGGTGATATACTCGATACACGAAGCTCCAAGCGCGCCGAAGAGGTCGCAGACCACCCGGACACTCCCTCCCAGCTCTAGGCCTTTTTTAAAACCTATTCTCGGGCGGCCGCCAAGAAGGATTATAACAATATCCTCGAATATATCTGTTAGCTACAGCGTAACCTCGAGTTCCTTGCCGAGCTAAATCGACTCCAAGAATTGACCAAGCGGAAGGACCCTAAAATCCTGAAGCTATTTAACAACCACAACATTAAGTCCAAGTCCGGATCGACCTTAATGAATCGACTAACCAGCTATATCTGCGACACACTCAGCATCAAAAAAAATGAATTCTGGAACTTTGTTTTAGGTGTTTAGGCAACGCAGGGTCTCGTGTCCGCCGTTGAAAGTCCCGGAGTCATCATCCTTATCCCGCCATTACGTAGTCGGAAGTTCGTCCATTCCCTTACCTCTGCTACCTTAGTTTTCATCTCGGCTAACAATCTCTAGGCTATACAAATGGGGCAATCAAAGAATGGCGCATATTTACGAGCTCTTCGGGTCGATTAACCCAGAATTTCGTCGACTCTGTCAAATACTCGACACCACGATCCTACAACCCATTCTCGCTTATAAGAGTCTACCGATAATAGAACTCTCGTTAATTCTAGATAAGTCACTAGAGGAGCATATGGACTCGGCGTTAACGGGTATACGGGGACGAATCGCCGAAGTTGACTCTACGGATTCGGATGGATCTGACGCGGTAGACAATGATGACGGAATCGAGGAAGTATCGATAGCGTCGGCTGGATCTGATGTGATCGACGAATAATGCTTCGTAACTCGTCTACCTATCTTGCGGTAGTGACACATAATAGAGTCAAGTTTCATACTTACTACGAGATTGTCAAGACGCTTACACCAAGCCAGATTTGGGCCTATTGGGAGTGTTTCACTCGAGCACAACCATCCTCATCATGTCAGCCACTGAAAAAGCCCAGGAGATCCAAGCAGAAGACCCTCATGCCAACTCAACAGCAGCCGAAATCAAGAGATCTATCACCATTGATACCCTCCACAACGATGAGGCTGTAAAGGTGCTTGCTAATTACACAGGACCGGAGACCTGGGACCAAAAGGAGGAGAAGCGACTCGTTAAGCGGATTGACAGACGTCTTTTACCAATTCTCTGCACGACGTATGGAATAGTAAGTGCCAGAATCCTCAGACACTGCATAGAAATACCCAATCTTCTGCCTCGACCTACTTTTCTGTACCTTTGGCCCGAGCCATCTCCTCTCCATGCCCGAACTGTATGCCCCTGTACTATATTTCGGCTTCCAAGAGGAGATGGGAGGCGATATCCATGCCCTGTGGATTCCTTGGAACGCGTTCGTTCTGAAAATCCTTCATACCTCCGCCAAAAACGTCACTAACCATGGCATCAACCACAGCAATACTACGACAAGGCTATGCTGTCCCAAGCGGTAATGAACGTCTCCTTCCGATTGTGCAATCTACCAACTCACCACTCCTGTCGTAGGCACTATTCGGCTTAAGAGACGACCTAGCCCTAGAGATAGGCAATCGCTACTCCTTCTCCGCCTCCATCTTCTATCTCGGCTTCATCGCCGGCGCATATCCTGCGGTCCTAATGGCACAACGCTTCCCCATCGAGCGTGTGGCCGCCGGCATTGTCTTCCTCTGGGGTCTCTGCCTCATGTGTAGTGCAGCATGCCACAACTACCAATCCTTCTACGCCCAACGCTTCTTCCTGGGCTTCCTTGAGTCCGGCATCAGCCCAATGTGCATGTTGGTGGTCGGGCAATTCTACAAGAAGGATGAACAGGCTCTTCGAATGGGGTAAGTCACCTGACGCGAAATGATGCTGTTTTGCGTGCTTGATCTCTCCCAAAAAGAGAGCAACCCATCTGATTGACTGGCATCGACTTTCAGAGCTTGGTTCTGTTGTACTGGTTATGTGTCCATTGTAGCACCCGTGATCAACTACGGCTTGGGCCACATTCACGGTGCCTACTCGCCATGGAGGTATATGTACCTCGTGGGTGGGGCCATCACGATCATCTGGTCTGTGGTGATCCTTTTCTTCATGCCTCCAGACCCGATCCGAGCGAGATGCCTGAACGAGCGAGAACGATATATTGCCGTCGCCCGCCTGCGAGTCAATAACTCGGGTGTTCGGAACACCCATTTCAAGAAGGAACAAGTATTCGAATTGCTTGTGGATGTCAAGTTTTGGGTCATGTTCGCCATGACGTTCCTCATGATGATAGCCAATGGCCCCGTGTCGACGTTTACGCCCATCATCATCGCCGGCTTCGGCTACAATACGCTCAACTCCCTGCTCTTGGTCATGCCTGCGGGCGCCATCATCGGATCAGTAGGTACGTCTGCACTCACGTTGATACTGTACCTAAGTACCCTTCCGCTGTCTCTCAAGACAGCCCCTTGACGGGGTCGGTCGTTTCCCCTGATACTGTACCATTTCCGCTGCCCTCTTCGCACTGGCTCTCTGGGCTTCTGGGGCTCCAAACCATCGACCGGATCGAGCCGGGGCTGGGCCCAGGCCCGATTTAGCAAGGCACAAAATGATGACACCTGGGTGACTCCTATTAATTATATTGCTGACTCCTACATTTCCTAACTAGAACTCGGCGCCGCGTACGTCGCGTACAAATTACCCAAGGCCCGCGCATACATTGTGTTTGTATGCCAACTATCCACCATCCTCGCCTCACTTTTGTTGTGGCTCCTCCCGCGCGACGCCCAGGGAGGTCTACTTTATGGCGTTTTCACATTGGCCTCGTTCGGCGGTGGCTACGCCGTGCTCATGGGCTTGCAAATCGCCAACACGGCGGGCTACACGAAGCGCAGTGTTTCTAGTTCGGGAATGTTTGTGGGCTATTGTCTTGGTATGTTCCGACCTCGAGCCTGCCGAGATCTTGTCTCACGAGCCTCCCTGTACCTCCTTTGACATACATGCTCTCCCACCGAAATGTCCCACACTCATTGAGACCTCTCTGGCTAACCTGATCATCTTCTTCAACGGTCAAAAGGCAACTTCGTCGGCCCTCTTCTCTTCAAGCGCAAAGACGCACCGGGCTACGGCCCCGGATTCCTCGGTGTGGTCGTCACATCGGCCGTCGCCGCCGGTCTAGTGCTGGTCTACCGCTTCCTGTGCGTCTGGGAGAACAAGAAGCGCGATAAAGCCGGCACGCTCGAAGCATTCGAGCACGCTTACGAGGACGACTTGACGGACATCAAGGTAAAGCCCAACTACATTCCTCCTTCCGGGCCCCCTTCCCTTTCCGTTTCATACCATACCCCAGGCAGGCCAGGCCAGGCTAGAAGGCTGACGTGTCGACTTGGTCACATAGAACCCGCAGTTTCGATACCAACTCTGACCGCGAAGCACAGTACATTCGGAGTTACTGTGTAGACTGCGCGCGGCCCCCTTGCATGATCACCGGGCACGCACAGCATAGGTCGAGGTCAACGTCTCTTCAAGTACGAATATCCGTAGGTAGCTATGCAGGATTCAATCTATACCAATGCCTACACCCATCGCATAGGGGAACTGCCAAAAACTACCCCTCTCGCCGTACCTCACCGCGATCCGATCCAGACACTTGCGCGGCACGACACACCCGCCATACTCATGCGACTAACGATACCAACTTCAAGCCCAAGCACGCTCTCCCAATCATCAACCTATATCTCGTCGTCATCATCGTCATCAGCCCCGTCCGTCTTCACCTTTTGAGTCCCAGGAGGCTTAGGGTAATTGCTCATTTCGAACTCCTCCCTACCAGACATCGCCATGGCTTGTCTGGCCGTCGGACTCTCTTCCAAGAAGTCTCTTAGCCGCCGCTTCCCCTCTTCAATGGCCTGTTGTGACGCGGCGTTGGTCATCTTCAACATCGGACCCCACAAATTCAGTGTATACGTGACGTAGGCCCCGACGGCAAGGAGGATCAAGAATATGAAGTACACCGGGTTCCTAAGCACTATTGCGCAGACAGACGTGTTAGTTCATCGCACTCCAGACTGTGAAAATGGACACCTAAAGGGTCTTCTTACCAGCAACGATCTCGTTCCAGCCAAGCGCCAGCAACAGCCCGTAGAAGTATAACGGGACCTGCGTCATGCCGCCAATCGCACTACGCTTGGCCTCGACGTAGACCCCATCAGCAGCCTTCTTGAACCTAACCGTCAGGTCTTGCCTCTTGGCTTCGGTGAGGATGGTGGTTTCCTCCTCTAAACTCTTGCCTTCCTCCTCGTCGACGCCCCCAATCGGTGTCAGATCTTCTTCGTCCGCAGCCGTGGCGGCCGCTGGCGTAGGACCGATCCAACGATCGAGTGGAGGCGGCGTGCCGGACTCAGAATGTCGAAACCGTGAAAGCAGCGGAATCAGCGTCAACGTGCTCTCTCGGGCGCGGGTGTACACGCCTTCGATGTCGTCCGTGGGCCGCCATATCCTGGGCACGCCAGCCTCGTCGTATCGGAATTTGTCCTCGAAGTTCTCACGAAGCTTAAGTAAGAGATTACCTTCCATCATTTCTTCGTCGATCTTCGAGCGCAGCACGGCCCAGGATTTGCGTCGTAGCCGCCATCGTCCAACCTCGACTTCTTCGGCACTAGCGTCAAATGAAGCTGCTCGGTCGGCGAAGCGTTTCTCTGCCTCTTGGACTGTCGAGGTGAAGAGCGCCCATATTCGGTCCCAGATGGCCTTTTCTGTTGGCTTGTCGCCATGTTCCGGGGCTCCGGAGCCACCACGACCGGAGCCTAGTGCGTTGAACTCGAGTCCAATGCTGTCGTTAAGCTTGCTTCGAACCCATCTTTCGACTCTGGTGGCTAACCTGCGCATTTCGTCACGTCGTAATTGACCCGACACTTTGTCCAGATCTTTTTGATACAGAGTGGTTTCCTGTCTGTAATTTGACCATGGCAAACCTTCGATGATACCTTCTTTCGCGATTGACTCGAATTTCTGCAAGGCAATTTGTTTCTGCTCCTTGACAATCTCGGCAAAGTCGTATGAAGCACCTTTCTTCTGACCAGCTTTGACGGCACCACTAACAGCATCACTAAACTGCTGGACGCCATTTTTGTGTGCAGCGGTGAGTTGGCCAGCAAAGAGCGCCTTGAGTCTCGCGTCGGTCTTGCTTTCCAGCTCTGTCCGCTTCCGTTGGTAGACTCCCTTGTGATATCTGCCAGCCTCTGTCTCAAAGCTCTTGATGGCTTCAGATCGGGCCGTCCTCATAGCGGCGCCCAGACCGGAGATGATTTCTGCTGAACCTGTCTTGGCTGAATCCGCTTGCTGGGTCTCGAGAGGAGTGATAGTATCGTCGAAGTGCACCATGACCTCTCTCATGATCTCGTCGCATCTGAATTGAGCCAGTAGTTCCTGCTGTGTAGGAAGATCGAGATCCTTGTTGTTCACTATTTGATCCCAGATACCCTCTGCATAATGCGAAAAGCCATCCGCCGGAATCCTTCGATGATATTCAGGGAGAAACACTCCACCCTCAAATTCGCCCAGCAGCGCATCTCTTCGACGATCTCGGTGTCCCTCCCGGAAACGGGTTGCCATCTTCGCGACCTCTGCTTTGAACTGATCCGGCTGGTAGAGCTTGTGCGGAAGTGCCGTGAACGCAAAATCAAAATAGTCGTCGATACTGCTCTTTTCCAAGCCTTGCGGTTTTGATAGACTCTGCCAGATCCGGCCCATATCCTGCATCAATGTATTTCGTAGGTTTTGTAGCGGTGTAGTTCCCAAGAAATCTCGAATCACAAAATATAACAGGCTGCGTGACGTCGACTTCCTGTCCTTCAAAAACAGCTGTAAGTTGACCTCGAAGACCGTTTTCAAGAGACCCATATTAGCGCCCTGGTACAGCCCGACTTGGTGCTCCCAGATATTGACCATCAAGACCTCACTCGTGGCCAACGCGAACAACGAGCTCTTGCGTTCGAAATCCTGATCCTCGCCCCTTTCTCGCCCATCCGTACCTTCAACATCCATCACCAAGATATTGTCCGCCATGTCTGTCTGCGTCCTCTTGTTCTTAGACAACCATATACCTTTGGTCGTCTGTCGGCGTTCTGCTTCCGACATGACCGAGAAGTCGGTACCGAAGAGGCCATTAAGGAGGGTCGATTTGCCGGTCGACTGCGATCCGAAGACAGAAATTAGGTGGTAGTTGAATCCAGAATGAGAAACACCCGCATAGTTCAGATACTTGGATAAATCCTGGCTTTAGAAAGCGGTCAGCACTTGACATCGCCGTTAGCATACCGAGATGCACCCACTTGAACTCTTTGTCTTCATCAATAACCTGTACACCATGCTCGAAATTGGCCTCGCCGTTCTGACCGGCGGACGCAAAATGGCCGTTGACCGTCATCTTGTCAGGCGCAGTGTATGCGCGATTCGTAGGGAATGGCCTCGGCGCCGTCGTCGTCGAGATTGATGGCGACCGAGGAGAAGAGAGACCCGAGGCCGCCATGATGGCAAAGGGCAGGAAATGATGCCCGGACTAATCAAAATTGCAGTTCAGTGTATGGTCAGAGACATCATCTGGACAGGGTCATGGCCAGCAATGAAGTTCTGCGTTTGGCCAGTGGGAAGGCGGCGTTGAAGTCGTTGGCTTGGAGAAAATGGGATGATGGGTGTGGCGGTGGTGCCTCGAGGGCATCTGGCCTTTTACAGGGGTATGTCACGAGCGGCCAGCACTTTAGCTCATAGGGGGCATAGGGGGCATCATGGGCACCTGGTTACGACCCCCTGCTGACACTCTTGCCTAGGACCGCCCCGGCTCGCTCTCCGTGGCGCTAAACCAGCCAACAACTTTGAACTGCCATGGTTTGCACTTTTCGACTCAAGCCTGGTCCAGATGCCCGTTCTACCCACGGGAACACACTGTGGCCGTTACAAAGGATCCTGCAGACACTGATGAATTGCTACTATGCTTTCAGAAGGCGTCTCCAGGCTAAGAAACTGCTACTTTACGTGGTCATGGAGTTTGAGAAGCCCCCAGCTGGGTGGCTTTCTCCTCTATCCTCAATCCAACGACCCAGATCCATTGTAGGCCAGGTAGGAGACAGGAGAAATGCCCAGAAGTTTGGCTGCTGATCTGTTCCAGACGCAGATGAGGATAGGGTCGACAACAGATGGAATCTTGGTTATACAACAACCGTCTGCTTCGATATTGGAAGTATAAAAAGACCAGCAACGAACCAGACCAGCCTGAATTGTGATCTTTCTTTCCATTTGTGCCCATGCTGAATATGTACAGTTCGAGAGTGTGAGTTGAAGCGCGAGAACTATCATCCGATCTACAGCTTCACCACTGGTCATGATGGCTGGTTCGCCTGATCTTTTCTGATGCCCACATCCTTCTCCCACGGATACACAACCGTTCTGTTGTCCGCAAAGAGCTGCTTGTCTCTGAGATGAATGGGCGTTTGACCCTTCGGGGTGTCGGGAATGGTCTTCTCAAGTCCCTGCTGGTCGTCAGTTTAATGAGCTTAAATCCTGAATCACTGCAGATCTTTCGCATGTTGCGAATATGACATACAAGCTTCTGGAAGACACATCTGTTCATTACACGCTCCGGTCTCCGACACTGCCATAATTGGTGGTTGTTGTTCTCCAGACAGCTCCAGTGTGCTCGAAATTCCTCGAGGCAGTTCTTGTTTATGTCGTCCAGTCTGTTTCGAGTAGCATATCAGCTTCTGACCCGTACCAAGTGTACTGCTTCAATTTTCCTGCTCTTGGAAATATACTAACACGCTGGCTGCGCATCTCGTCACTTTCCGGCCTTCCTTCATACAATCCAGTTCTCCTCGCCCGTACGATTCGGTCTTGCACTTCATATAATCATCGTTGTAAGGTCGACATCTAGCGCCAATAAAGAATGATGCGCTCATTAAAGGTGCTGAAGTGGCTCCGATCTCTTTCACTTTGGGTATGTGGTCGGGCATAGGCGTCGTGTCGACCACGACGCCGGTGCTGAATCTGCATGACAGTCAATCGTAACGCCCGTCTACCTGCACCGCTCTTTCTCTTACCTTGCCTCGCGGTCTGCCATATTTGCGGGTGTTAGATCACGTCAACAGCACCAACTGACACCACAATTGACTACTGGCTGAGGCATGGAGGCTCATAACGCAGTCATTTGCGGAGCTCGAGATGCCAAGCTTGGAGGTCCTTTAGCTCGCCTAATTAGGAAACGCAGGCGCCGCCCTAAGTTGCGAGTAGCGACCTCTGACGACTCCGGTTCTGAAAAGGTTTTGCGACTTCTGCCCGCATTACCATCCTCCGACCAGATTGTGGTAGTCTTCCAAGATGTTGGAGTCTCTATCTCTCATCTCTGCATGGGTGTTAGCACAGCCCAAAGTGATATCCGACCCCCTTTCATGAGACAGTACCAAGCGACCTTCAAATTCAACATCGTGGTACCAGCAATAGGAAGAACGCTCGCCAGCTGGCAGCCATGGCAGAAGCCACCAAGGCTGAAAAGCTAATATGCAAGACTCTACGGTAGGCGTATCTCTGAGTGTTCCGCTCTTTGGGCGGAAAGTCAGAAAGTCAGTAAGTCCGCAGGTCCTCAAACCCGTTTTCTAATAAAATGCAACTGCTACCTTCTTCCTCTCGCACACCTTTTCAATCTGTGGACAGACCTAATCATCCGGAGCTCGCCATTCTCAAAATTAGATCGCTCGGACATTTCGATAGATGACCACCATGAGAACAACTAAAGAACCCAGCCCTTACGAAAGCTCGAAGCATGTGCTATCCTGATTTCGGGTTGCCAGCCTCGGAGCTGCTTGGCTAGAAAGAACTATCGCCGTGGTATTCACTTCTCTCTTCACGTTTGTTGTCACAGTAATTTTGGGCGAATCCCTTTCTCTCCCGCCACCGACGAAGTGCCAGCGCAGACAAGTTGGCACCCCTGTGGTCGACGACAAGCCATCCACGACTCTGACCAACCTACCAACGGAAATTATTCTGCACATCAACTCATGTCTACCGCCACAATCCAAGATCTGTCTTGGTCTGACTTGGAAGTCTTTTTGGGCAGCTTTGAACAAAGAAGTCGAGCTCAAAATACCAGTCCCAGAAGAGAAGTCCCTACTCCTCAGGCTCCTGGAAAGGGATCTACCTAGTCGAATCCTCTGTTTCCATTGCAACAAGCTCTATTGCTGGAAGATTTTCCGTGGAGGAGTTCTCGGACTACAGATGCCCGCTTCGAGGACATGGCATAGAGCCCAGATATTCCCTGGCGACTTGCACGAGTCTTCGGCATCTCCATCCCCTGCGCCGTGAGATGGTCGATGCTTTTTTGAGAGGGTTCGAATTTGGACCAGTCTACGGCCCGCAACTGTCCGAGCTTGCCCACGAGTGCGAACCTCGCTGTTTTTGGAACGACCATGTCGCTAGTAAATTCGAAGCCCGTGTGGTTCAAGGCAAGCTGATTCTCCATGCAACATATCGGAAGTTTATCCGATTACCACTTTACGATCCGGCTACGCAAGATCCGGACAATTCAAACATCTCTTTGTCCGCCGCGATTCCGAGGAGTACTTACATTGACATTGACAATTTTAACCGTCTCGGCTGTGTTCACTGCATATGGACTTTGCCTGCTGTTATCATGCATACAATCAAGTATCTGGATTGCTATCCGCCGGGTAGAGCAAGGTCTGATCTCGTGAGTTGCGTGAATTGTGCAACAGATTTGCGTGTCCGAGCCATACCAGAAGGGGACGAAATTAGGGTTGCAGTGAATGTTTGGCATTGCTTCGGCGATCGCATAGGGATGGACGCCATGGAGAAGGCATTTTTCGAGAGGTCGAGATGGACTCATCAGCGCGATCTTGATGAAAGGATGGTTCCGACCCGCGACCTAGAGCGATGGTACGAAGATGGGCCTGGGCAGTTCGTGTTGCGTGAAACCGAGGGCCAGCGAAGCTGGCTTCAAGCGTGGCGATGGCATTATGACCGCAATCGTGTTGTGGTGCATTGCTGCTATGGGCCTGACGGTGCCTTGACACCGTGACTGGATTTGTACGACCAAGACAGCGTACTGTGCAGCCGGGCAACAGCTCGGATACCAGTCTACAGAAGCCAATTTCCTGTCTTTTTTTCGTTCGGACATGTGCCGGTGCCAGGCGGGCTGAATTATTTCTTCGAGACAAGCATTCACCAATGTCATATTGTGCCACTTCTTCTGTCTATAGTTGGCCGGCAAGGAGAACCTCATTGGGACTCCTCAAGCACAGCCTCGATTATTGAATTGACACTTCCAGGAGGTTTGGTCACTTTGACTATCTTCAGTCTTGGATCAGCCCTGGAGAACAGACTTCGCCAATCATCGATCTCTCTCTCTTTTGCATTGAAACTTGTCATCATTTCCAAGTCCATCACTCTACCAGTGTTGTCAGCAAAATCGCTCTTCAAAAGATCTTGTGCACGGGAACCGAGACGTACCGGATTTGACGCTCTTCGCTCGGGGCCATGGTTCCTGGCTCTGGCAAAACCCCGTCCATCACCAGTAGTTTTGATGTCGATTTGAACGCGGGAAGCAGGCTCTTGAGGATAAGCGTTGCATGAGTGTCGGAATAGTCATGCAGAATGAACCGAAGAAGGTACACGTCTGCGCCATAGACGGGCTGAGGTGTGAAGAAGTCGTGTGCTTGAAACGAGATACGGTCCTTCAAATCCGTGGGAAGCGCTGGCTCACCTGCCGCGACGATGTCGGGAAGATCTTGTACCACGAACTTGAGATTGGGGAATTTCTCTGCGAGTCCGATGCTCATATGACCAAAACTTCCGCCAACCTGACTTCTACTTAGCAAACCTCAATGTCAAGGGGTCAAATCGAATCAGACCCACATCAACCACGGTGCCGTCGGTCAAGTCTCCCCAAGGATACCCTTCTACCAAGTGGCGAATGTTGTAGCCATCTGTGCTCGTCAGCGCCTTCATGGTTTCTGCGAACCTCTCAGCACGGTCCGGGTGACTCGATAGGTACTGGAATATCGGCAGGTCAGTGTCATAAGCAATGTTCCAACCACAATGATTCTTTTCTTCGGAGGGCCCCCATTTCTCGGTTGCTTCGACCACCTTGGCCGACGCCGGGAACGACTCTCCCAATGTATAGCCGACCCAATTCAGCGTTCCCTTGTCTCGTACGAGAGCGCTCGACGCTGCCGTATGAGCCACGAAGCCCACACGAGGTTCGCAGAATATCCTGTTCGTCATGGCTTGCCGCAGGACTCTTTTGAGGCGGCCTTCATCCACACCGGCGTCCTTTGCAACGTCTGCGAACTTCTTCTGGCCATCCAAAGGCACGAATTCCGCGATTCGGAAATGATAAATCCATCGAAGACTAGAACAGTCGTGATACTGGCACCGTCAACCCCGCGCGATCAAGCGTTGTTTGCGCAATCAGAAAACATACATTGCACGAGAGCCATCTTATATGCTCGCTAGGGCCAGTCGACAACATGTACAGCTCTTGTGCAGCTTCTCGCAGATTCCGCCGTGCGATCTGAATGTCCTCCGGCATATCGGGCATGTCAAGAGGGGCATCTTTGTCGAATGATGGTTCTACAATGCCATTGGATGAGAGAAACCCGGTCAAGATCGACGTAGCAGTAGAAATCTGCTTCGCCAGATCCTGCATGTGCGATGGTTGGGACATAACTGTGGTGTTGGATAAAATAATCCTGTGCACAGCTGCTCTCGCAGGGGAACCAGTAGGGAGATTTTCAAGGTGGTTCGAGGTAGGAGGAAGGTCGATGCGTTGTCTCACGATACTTGCTAACCATTGGGCCACGGGCAGTTTCGGCAAGTACTCGTGGGAGATATCACCTGTGTGACCACGTTCTCAAGCTGTTCTCAGTTAAAAGGTCCACTTATGCAGCTCTTAAATATGCACGCATTCGGAGCCTGGTGGCCTTGTACTCGCCCAACCTTGCTATCCATTCATATGGCTAGTGCGATACACCAGGAACGACGCCGGCAAAGCCATGCATACCTCGTCGCCGTCGGCCAAGGTCAAGCAATGCGCCTTCTGTCCATTCAGAGATGCACAAGAACTGTATGGAGTTCCGGAAGTCAATGCCCATGCCCGTGATTTTCCGCTACTACCTAGGTACTGATCGTCCCCGTCAAGAGGTGCCAACCAGGCTCATCAGGCTCATCCGTCCCGTATCCCTAGACTTCCCGCTCCCTAACGCAGCCTTCTTTCATATGCAATTTAAAACATCCGTCTCGCCCCCCTCACAAACCCTGTGATCTCATCATCAAAACATTGCAGTGATGGCTGCTCACCCTGCCGACGATGTCGCTGTTGCAGTGGAGGCAAGTGGAGTCCATGGTGCTAACATGTATACTGTTGACGACTCCCGCTCAGGAAGTTTCAGAGGATGCCGATTCTGCTTATGGAGGAGACGAATTGTATGCCCCCATCGGAAATGCCCAATGCATGCCACTTGAGTTCCTGAAACCGACGCTCGTCATTCTAGGGCAAGTTATACCAGCTCGCTGAGCTACAGTGCCACGAGTTACAACTGGGAGCATGGCCGGCGGTATCACAGTTTCAGAGAAGGGAGTAAGTCCTTGACCAAATCGGAGTTCCAGGAGAAGCAACACTGAAGCACAGTCAACAGCGTATAACTTTCCCAACGACGAGGGAGAGCAAGAGCGGTACGATATGATGCATGAGGTGTTTCTGACCGCAATGGAAGGCAAGCATTTCTTGGCTCCATTGCAGGAAAGTATCGGCCGGATTCTCGATATTGGCACAGGGACTGGCACCTGGGCCATGCAAATCGGTCCGCCACCACACAGTCATTGCGTTTCAGAAACATTCGCTCACTTGTTTTGGCTTGAAGGCGACATGTTCCCTGCCGCTCAGGTGGTAAGACTGTTTCTCTGTCTAGCACGGTCGGTGCTTACCAGGTATTTTGTGGCCTAGATTGGCAACGACCTCAGTCCGATCCAGTCACAGTGGTGCGAATGCCTCATCCAGAACGTTGATGCGTGGCTGCACCGATGTCCTGACGAGAACATCCAGGGTTCCTCCCAACGTCTCGTTCGAGGTGGACGACGTCGAGTCCGAGTGGCAGTACTCGCAGCCTTTCGACTTCATCCACTCACGGTATATGGCTGGGTCCATCGCGGACTGGCCTCGTTTGATGCGTCAATGCTACAAGTTGAGTTCCCATTTGCATTTGCATTTGCATTTCTATTTCCATTTCCATTTCAATTCCCTCCCTCTCTCTGCTTGCATAGCACAGACTTCGTCCGTATCGTCCTGTGCTGCAATCTCACCAAACCTGAACTGATCTCTTAGCAATCTGAGGCCGGGTGGATGGGTCGAATTCCAAGATTTCGATCTGCACAATTATTCCCAAGACAATTCGATTCCGCCGGACAACAAAGTCAAGGAATGGTATGACACGCTCCTCGAAGGTTGTGACAGAATTGGAAGGACCGCTTCTCCCGGGCCACGTTTGGAGATGTGGGCTCGCGACGCCGGATTCGTGAATATCCAGCACAAGAAATTCAAGTTGCCGTTGGGTCCATGGCCCAAGGATAAGACATTGGTATTGAGTGCCGCGATGGCCCGGGCAAGACCAGGCTTTGTGTTGCCTTGCACTTTGCTAACACACTACCTCATTCTGATAGAAACGAGTCGGCGCGCTTAATTTGTATCAGCTACTCGAAGGGCTCGAGGGTCTGACGCTAGCACTCTTCACGAGAGCATTGGGATGGTCTGTGGAGGCGATTTATGCCTTCCTGGCCGGAGTGAGGCAAGATGCGATGAAGAAAGGAGTACACATGGTTCATGATTTGTAAGTGAGCGCTCCAAGCTCGAGATGTATTGGGTGCTGATGGACGGCTCTTCGTGGTCTAGCCATGTCGTGTATGCGCAAAGACCTGTGTCCGAGGGGTCCTGACGATGGAGTTCTCAGATGGCTTGAGTATGTCATTCGGTGGACGATCAGGGACGGCGAATCAATTGAAAAGCGATGATTATGAATTTATGGGAGGAACATAGGATCGCGAAATGGGCATCAGCGGTCCATAAAAGTTGTTGTTGTTTATGACAGTCATGTGTAGCTTGTCAAAGGAAGAACCGGGACAAGTAACAACAGCGCTTTTTACTGCTGTCTACGTACCTGAGGTACTGTAGCCTCAGGCGAGAAATCTGTCCTCCGTGTTCTCCTTTTGATTAGCCGCTCGCCATTTTGCTCACCTTCCGCTCAACTGCTGTTTCCTCAGCATTCAGTCCTCCCTCTCCCTCTTCGTTCACACAGCCAAGGTGGCCAGGGTAAACTTCTTGAGTAGCCCTTCTGACTGTTCTACTGTATGATTTCAAGCTGAACAAAGTCCCCTAGCCAGCCACTCAAGCTCGAGCCAACCAATGCCCAGGAATATAGGCGTCTTGGTGTCCGTATGCGACGTCCAGAAGTTTATTCGACATCATTGTTGAGTTGATCCGTGATCCCACGTATCAGCAGGAAGTTTGATTTCACTTTGGCAAAATCCAGAACTCATCATGTTTCCAGGCGCAATACCTTCTTGACACTTCTCTAGTACTGGACGTCCATGCGTGGCGCATTCGAATCAATCTGAACACTGTTGATGCCAAGGGACGGCTGATGCCAAGGTGCGGCTGATGCTCAAGGGACAGTTTTGGCTCATCGTCGATTTGATACCAGCATTGGAATAACTGGTCGGTCAGCAGAAATGCGGAGGTTTTACACCATCTGGAGCATCGCACAGCGTCTTGTTGATTGAGGCTGGTTCCTCCTCAACACACCACCATGTCTCATTCGCCTAGTCTAACCGCTAGCCACATCGGCGAGGCGGATAGCGTTTGGCGATGTGAGTGTCTCGACCCCCGGAGACAGGTGGTGAGCTTGGAGAGGGTATTAATTCAGCGCGCTGTCACTGTCTCTCGTGCACAGGGTCCAGGAGTCGCCCAGTACATGCGTGGACACTATTCCCATCTCTTTCAGCCGGACACCAACCTTTGCGGGCATTCCATTTACCGTATCTTTGCGCAAGAATGCCAGAGTCTATCATCAAAACCCTGCACTTTGAGAAGAAGGCCAGTGGTTGGTTCGATCCCCCGAAACAGGCCTTCGATGTACAAGGTGAGGTCGTTTTTTCAGCGGTACGTGTGACTGTGGCTGGAGATGCCGACGACAGAAATCACCAGATCAACTTGTTCTTGTCTGTTGCACCAAATGATACCTATGTCAACAACATCAGCGCTGTGGTGCCGGACAAGGACCCATCCATCAGGGGAGTCATGGCGCTCTCCCGTCTGGTGCCGGGCTGGGTGTACAATCTTAATCTGACCGCCGACGGATTCTCCGCCGACGAGCATGTCTTGATCACGGTCGAGCTCCTCGAGCTGGACTCAACCGTTGCAGATGTCACGCGCGACATTCTCAGCGACGCCGAGTCAGAGGGGTCAGGTGTCAATGCTCTCGCTTTTGGCTTTTCCGAAGCGTCCTTCGCGCATCTCATGGGACCCCCGAGAAGCATGCCCGAGGTGGAGATTGGACCTGTACCTTTCCTCAAGGTCAGGCTGAGCATGGAGTCGCTGTGGTTTCCGTGGTATCCCATCGTATATATTGATGTGTCCGCCGCGGAGCTCGTCGTCGCGGGTCATCTGCAGCTCGCTTTCTACCGCACCATGGACCCGGCGCCATACCCGAAACCCGTCGCTGTGTTCTTGACGCAAGTGTCGGTACGTTGTAGGCCAGCCATGGTCACGACGACCGAAGACACCCTCGAGCTCCAATTTCGGTCCGCCAAGCTATTGGGCTCGCTCTCCATCGATATCCAGGATGCAAGCGCGGCGACTGGCGTCCTGGGCGGCGGGTTTGCGAGTATCGACGAGTTCAAGGAGGAGGTCAACGACTACCTGAAGCAGATAACCAGCAAGACAGGGGCTCTCGGCTTCGCCCTTCCGGCGTACCTCGAGTCTCGACCCTTGCCCGATTACTGGCACCGCGTGCTCAACATGAGGTTGAATTTCCTGGGGTTCAAGTACAAGACGGTCCAGGTTCATGGCCGCCCCATCTCGTATTTATTCATTGTCTTCTCCATGAACAGTCTGGGCCTGCCGCCGCCCTGTTATTGCGAGGAACCATCGCTGGTGCAAGGGGCATCGGAGATGGACGACAACTCGACCCCGACCGTTTTCGAGGCTCTCCAGCAACAGGCAAAGCAAGGGCGGCCGCTGCCGAAGGGGTGGAACAAGGTGGTGACGCAAGAGCACACCGACTATACCGAAATACTGGGGGCGGCGCAAGTCGCAGCCTTTGGGATGAGCCAGAAGACGTTCCAGGAGGCCACGAAACCGTACGCCAACTTTGGCGACGACCAGAACTCGTCGACGTCGATCAACGCGGCCATATACGCGGCGGTGCGCTTCTGGTACCGCGTCTCGCTCAAGACTGCCGAGATCAAGGCCGACGGCATCAAGGCCGTCATCGATCTCACGGGCGAGGGGTCCGCTAAGGCCGCTGTGAGGGACAAGTGCGGCCACGACGTGCTCCGCGCAAGCGAGCGCCTACGCATCACGCTCCAGAACAACTCCATCACGTGGCGGCTCAACATTGGCGTCAACAACCCAAACCCCAGAGAGATGACCATCGCCGCCGTCGCCGAGGCGCGCGTGGGCGACCCCGATGTCGAGCTCGACCTCGCTGGGGGGCCGCCGCCACCTCTGGACCAGGCCATCAACTGGGTCATCGAGCAGATTATCAAGGGCACCAAGAGCAGCCTGGGCAGGATGGCATCCGACCAGTTAAGCATCCGTCTTGTCCGCACCGTCGAGGACAACGGCGCCATTCGCTTGCGGTTTGTCGACAATAAATTTTTTGCCGGCCAGGCTGCCGTGCTGCTAGGCCGCCTCTGGTCCCAGAGTTGGAGCTAGATTTCTTGAGTCGTTTGCGTCGAAACTGCGTTGCTGGAGAAAACCCAACCCGTCAATTCTTCGTGTGCTTCGGGAAAGCTGTGTCGGTGAAGAGAACGGTGCTGTAGTTAGTTAGGGGTAAGGTCACAGGCGCAGAGACTTTGTCTCAGCGTCAAAGGAGCGTCCTCAATGGGACCGTTGGACAAATTTGTACGCCAAACTAGGTCAAGTCCATAATTGAAACAGCGGTACGGAATACTTACGGAAGAGGTGTCGACTCCCTCTGCAATGCTTTAGTGTAAAAGCTGATAATTCCCCCTATGTTGTTCCACGGCTACAAGCCAAAGTACACGTTTAGAGGAGATGAACCTTATATATGACCTTATATTTAAGCCATAGCGATGCGAGAGTGTGATCGACTAGGACCATGGATAGGGCACATTAGGGTTTTCGTTCTCGAGTAATATGGGTAGATGTCCGATGATTCGACACCAAGACCACCTATCGACAACCTGTGGAGAATTCATTGGAGTTCGAGCAAAGCACTACACGGTCATGACCATCCAGTCTCGCCAGTGGTAACATACCACCAATGCGGAGAGGCGTAAGCACCGCTTCCCATGGGAGTCATCAAGTCATACAGGTGAACCTCCAGCTAGGATAGGCACTGGTATGTAAGCGTGTCGATCCTCTCTTCACTGTTCGCACAGCCTCACCAGCCTCACCTAGGTAGTGAGAACCTCATAAGGCCCGAAGTCAGCCAAACAATAACTCCTCCGTACATTCTTCTCATTCTATGTCATTGTCATTGTAAAGCGCATCGTGAGTACTCTACTCCGATTTTGACTTGGGGAGCATCAAGAACAAAACGGAACGGATACAGAACACCTCCCTGTCCTGTCCGGTCCGGTCACTCGCTTGCGCACAATCTCTCTAACCGGCAGCACAGCCAGGCCAGGCCAGGCCAGCCCATATCGATCATTATTCATATTCGCATCTATATTCATATTCCTGTCCTGAGGATCAATCTACACCATTTACGCACAAACTACTCTGTGAGTTGGTTTAAGACGTACAGTGTCGTCCTCCAGGGGCAACACCGGGTCGCCAGCCCATGCCCACGACAACATCCTCCTCCACTTCCTTCCTCCACGGCACCGCCATGCTAGTACTCTGAGGCTCAGTCGACCCATCCCACACCGACACCGACACCACACCAACACCAACACCAACACCAACACTACCACCGACGAAAACCGCCCTCAACGCCTGGTGGGCCAACGAACATCTCCGCGAACGCCTGGCCATCCCGGGCTTCCACCGCACGCGCCGGTACTACACCCACACCCACACCCAGACCGACTCAAGTTCAAGGTCAAGTCCTTCTTCATCACGACCGTATTCGCAATCTTCGCAATCGCAGTACCTCGTCACCTGCGAAGTCTCATCCCTCTCAACACTGACATCTCCCTCGTACATGTCCGCGCTGAACAATCCGACCCCCTGCACGGATCGGTTCATGCCCGTCCTCGCGTCCATGAACCGCTCCGCATGCCGTGTGCTGTACTCGGCCGCGCGCGACGACTTCAGCACTTGACTGATTCTAAGACTAGTACTAGTACTGGCACTAGCAGTAGCAGTTCATGTTCGATGACGGGCATCGGCGCCACAATCGCACATATCGTATTCCAACCCCCCGGCCTGGGTGCCGGCGAGAGCGTGACTTCCGAAGCACCCAAAAGCGACAACCTACGCAAGTGGATCGAGGACGTCGGATGGCCGAGCCTCGCCGCCGTTTGCGACTCCCCTGGCCATGCATCTGCTCGAGCATAACGACGAAGCTACCAAGGCCGGCAGCGCTACGAAATCGTACGAGCAAGTACGACTTCAGACGAACCCTGACGAGGCCGAGGGCGAGTGCAAAGGCCGGTGGATGTTGTTGATTGAGTTGCGGAGCCGATGGACGCTCCGTCTAGGAAGGCGTCAGCGCTGACGGGGACGGTTGTGGATAAATTGGACGAAATGGACGCGAAGGATCTTGACGTGAGGTTGTATGGATTGATATGTACCGTCAGCGAGTAAACTGTGGATTTTGCATTATTCTGCCATCAGGCTGTACTATGTTTAAAGTACCAATGCAAGGCTCATATCATGGCCTGACTATCCGAGGTGACGGCTCATTTCGTGATTCTGAACCTTACCTCGTCTGATTTCAGACGGTCACAGAAGACCTCGAGCATATTAACTTCAACCTTCGTGTAAGGACGTTGTATCGCTTTTGAAGTTTCCAATATCGTTGAGATAGTCCGGGTCTGCAGAGATCTACATTAGTACGCTGGGTACGAAATCATACAACCGTGGCTTACCAGTCTTCTGCTCGACGATGAATTTCTGCGTCTTGCTAACCAGGCCCGTCAACTCCGAGATGGTTTCATGCAAATGCAGCCGGACTTTTTCATTCCGCTTTGCCGCACCCTTGATCGCCTGCATGGCAACATGATAGCGACTCGTCCCATTGACAAGCATCATATTGAAAGGTGTCGTTGTTGAGCCTTCCTCATTGTAGCTTGCCATGGTGACTCTGTCCAGATTCGGTCGGCCGAAGAGTAGACCCTTCAATTCATTGGCATAACCGTGATAATTGAAGTGAATGGGGACATCAGAGGTAAATAGCGAGTTGAAGGCCTCATTTGTCAATGCGTGAGGATGGCTGCTAGCCTGTCCCAGAATCATGAGGTCGGTGACATTCACGACCCGCACACGCAGATGTGGCACTTTTTCCCTGAGCAAAGCTGCAGCAGCGATCACTTCAAAGGTCAATTCTGCGCCAATGCCGACGAGCACAACATCTGGGTCAAGTCCTCCATCGGTGGATGCAAACTTCCAGACTGACGCGCCTGCTCTGCAGTGATTCTCTGCTTCGTCGGCGGACAGGAAAACTGCTGAGGGCTGCTTCGAGCCAACCATCAAGTTGACGTAATTCTTGGAATGCAGGCAATGCGCCATGGTAGAGAGGAATGTGTTCGCGTCCGGAGGAAGATAGACTCGAGCTGCGTCAGGTTTGAGATTCAGCACTGCTCCAATGAAGCTCGGGTTTTGGTGCGAAAAGCCATTGTGCTCTTGTCGGGTCCAAGTGGACGTCTCGAGGTAGTTGATACTTGCAAGGGGTTTGCGCCAATTTGATTCATGGGCCATTTTGCCGAATTTTGCATACTGCACCATCATAGTATGTATGATTCCCAGGAAAGCCTCATAACTAGGAAACAACGCTGTACGTCCAGTGAGCGTATAGCCCTGCATCCAGCCTTGACACTGATGTTCTGACAGAGTCTCAATGAGTCGTCCACCCTGAGCATTGCTGAACTGGTCCCATTGGAAATTTCTGTTGGTGGAATTCAAGACTGTGTCAAGCTTGTTGGACTCGAACTCGTCAGGAGAGAAGATTCGGAATGTCTTGGGGTTGTCCTTGATGACCTGCTCAAGCAACTTGCCCACCGTCTTCATACTGCTTTCTGAGCTGCCTTGTTGGACCTCGAACTTCCGCCAATCAATCGGCGCAAGCCCTTGGTATGGATCATAAGTCGTCTTGTTCTGGCCGAGACGGCGTTCCGGCTTCTCTGGGATGATGCTTCTGATCTCATCAATCACATCACCATTCTCTTTGAAGAGCTCTCTTGGTTTGTAGGACTCTAACCAGTTTTGGAGTATCTTGAGTTCTTCTTCATCTTTCTTTGCAGCAGGTAGTGGGACCTGATGTGATTTATAAGACCCTTCAACGAATTGACCATGGACTTTCTTTGGACCGGACCATCCCTTGGGTGTTCTGAGGATGAGAACCGGCCATCGGGGCTTCATGATAGGTTTGCCAGTTCTTGCAGCCTTCTGGATCCTCTTGATTTCCGAAAGTGCCCAGTCTATGGAATTCGACAAGTCTGCATCGATGTCGTCGAGATCGTCTACCACCCTTGGCTGGTACCCGTAGCCTGTGAACAATGCTGCCATTTCTTTGTCATCCATACAACCGTAGATTGTGCGCTCGCTAATTTTGAAGCCATTGACATGGACGATGGGCAGTACTGCGCCTGACTCGGCGGGATCAATGTATTTGTAGCCATGCCAGGCGGTTGCAGTTGGGCCAGTCTCGGATTCTCCGTCACCAACAATGCAGGTGACGATCAGATCTGGGTTATCCATCACGGCTCCGAAACTCACGCTGAGAGCATAACCGAGCTCACCTCCTTCATGAATTGCTCCGGGCGTTTCAGCATTGATATGGCTAGGAAAGCCTCCCGTCGTACTAAAGCCAGTGACTAGCGTATGGAGACCCTTCGTGTCCTGAGAGCACTCGGGGTAGAATCTGGCCAGAGAACCTTCAATCCAAAGGTTGGCGAGTATGGACGGAGCACCATGCCCAGGTCCGACCACATAGATCATGTCCAAGTCATGCCTCTGGATAAGGAGATTGAGATGTGAGTAGACGAGTGTGAGTGTAGGGCAGGTTCCCCAGTGGCCGAGTAATCTTGGTTTTATGTCTTCGAACTTGAGATCTCTCTGTAGGAGAACGTTGTCCTGCAGGAATATCATGGCGGCGGCGATGTAGTTGGCTGCTCGTCGGTATTTGGCGATAGCATGGTTGGTCTCGTCAGCCAAGGTTGGCTTTTCGAGCTTGACCAGCAGATCGGAAACATAGTCTGGTACATTGGAGGGCGCTGGTTGAGGATTAGGAACATCGATCACTTCACCTGGCATGTTGAAAGAGGTAGTGGAACGAGCAACGCGCTTGACAATCTGGTCTGGGGAGTGGCTCTTGAAAGCTATGCGAGATGTGGAAAAGCCTGTACAGTAAGCAGCAGCAGTCAAAGAGATTCAAGACATAATAGGAAGAGGTGAGGTTGTATCATCATCAGCTCAGCGGATGACTCGGGGCCCCTCAATGTGTTGCGACACAATGATGTAGAGATTTGGCAAGACTGGAGAAGTCATGTTCGCCTTCCTCCAATAATGAACAGATTACAAGGTACCTAGGTTGGTATGATTGCGAGTTCCCTGCTCCGTATTGACTTCACCATGAATTGATTCGACGTCACTGTTAGTCTGCGATGCCGCTTGCCGCTTGTTCCTGGCATCATCCTGCAGAAGGTAAGAGGCCTTTATTGATGGCCACCAGATGGTAACTGATGGTAATTGATGCTAAATGATGGTAACATAAGGTGAGAGCGCAGCTAAACTCTCGATTCACGCACGTGGTGTGATCTCACCTCGATGCCTACAAACTGACGCCGACGCCCATCAAAGCCGCGATCTGATCCCCTGCAATTCGACGAGAAAGTCTGCCTGAAGTCTCAAACACTACCTGAACGATGCCCTCTTTTCTCATTCTGTCCATCAACGCAGGATCGAGCTCGCTCAAGACGACGCTGTACCTGGAAGAGGGGGAGGATGGAGACAAGACCTTGACCAAACTAGCGAGCGCCCAAATCACGGAAATAAACTCCTTGCCTGCGCACCTGAGATATGTCCGCGGCTCCTTCAAGTCGACCACTGAACTGCAGGATGTGAAAGACCACAAAAATGCATTCGAACATGTCCTCAATGCCTTTCTCACAGACTCCCAGATTCCTCAGGCCGCGAACAAGGAGGATATCCAATACGCTTGCCACAGGGTAGTGCACGGCGGGAGATTCGAGGAAGATCAGCTTATCACCAAGGAGACATTCGATAAGATCGAGAAGCTCTCCGATTTGGCACCACTGTATGAGCCCATTGTTGCTGAAGACCCCAGGTCATTTGCTAATTTGTGGCCAGGCACAATGCTTCAGCAGTAAGCCTCATGGTTGCCTGCCGTGATAATTTACCAAAAGTCACGAACGTCGCATGCTTCGATTCGGGATTCCATCATACCATGCCAGACTATGTCAAAACCTACGCCATAGATCAGACAATAGCACAAGAGAAGGGACTTCGCAAATACGGCTTCCATGGCCTCAGCTACAAGTACATTGCCCGGAGGATAGCAGAATATCTGGGCAAGCCAGAGTCAGAAACAACCATCATTGCACTGCATCTGGGTAGCGGAGCATCTGCTTGCGCAATCAAGAATGGGCGCTCAATCGACACCACCATGGGTCTGACGCCTGTGTCTGGGCTGCCTGGAGGCTCACGGAGCGGAGACATCGATCCCAGCCTGGTGTTCCACTATACCTCTGATGCCAGTGCTTTGAGTCCTAGCAGCACAAAAGACCTCCATATCTCGACCGCCGAAGACATCCTCAACAAACAGTCCGGATGGAAGGCATTGACCGGAACCAGCGACTTCTCCAAAATCGCTGATCCGAATGCGCCGGATACCCATAAGCTTGCTTTCAACATCTTCGTTGACCGCATCGTTGGCTACGTCGGTAACTATTTTGTCAAGCTTGACGGTCAAGTGGATGCTTTGGTCTTCTCAGGTGGTATTGGTGAGAAGAGTGCCTACCTTCGGGAAGTCGTAACCAAGAAAGTCTCTTGTCTCGGCTTCACTCTGGACGAGGGAAGAAACAACAAGGCTGCTCAAAGTGGCGATGTTGTGGATATCGGTACCAGCGACAAGATCCGTACCCTCGTGTGCGAAACAGATGAAGACCTAGAAATGGCTCGCAATGTGGCATATCATCCGGAGCGGATTGGACAAGGCGACTGAGCTTGTAAGTGCGAATAGTAGACAGGGGCTTCCGGGTTTCCGGCTGGTAGGATCCGACGACACGGACTTCCGAGCTTCTAACAGTGCTAGATTTCACTCTTTGATATCCCATAGATGCTAAGCGAACTTCGAGGCTGCATGGCTACGTCGACAACTTTTATGGCTTCCGTCCAGACAAGTGACTTATTTATTTCTCGGACGACGGACTGTCCGGCTCCGGCACATGGGCTTCTTGATGAGGCTGTGCGTCCATTTCCTCCTTCTGAACACCCCACATCAAGTTCTGGTATCAGCCAAACTGACAAATATTGCGGGATGCAAGTTTGACTGTGTCCGGCAGGTCAAGACGACTTGCTTGTCGACCATTGGTCAGCAAACATGTACAGGGCCAAAAGGTCGAAAATAGGAAACGCCATATTGACTAATCGGGCTGACTTTGCAGTTTGGCGTCCAGAAAACCTCATTTGTGGCTGCGCTTGTATTGCAACTTGCATTCTTGCAAAGTGTTCGCAATGGCCAATCTCATGTCCTTCACCCTGCCCCAGCAAGAATAATTCCAAACTCTGCCATCCTGACTACCGAATACAGCAAGCCGCATGACCCAATGTATGGACAGCTAAGCTTCACTGAAGAAGGAGAGCTTCACTGTTTTTGTCACGCACGGTCACTGGCCGAGGACGAATTCATGGTGAGGCAAATCAGTGAATAGTCAGAGGAGGCAAGTCTCGCAGGTCAACCTGGTGAGCAGCCAGTGACACCAAAGGTGGATTTCTATATATCTTCCCACTTTTCCCAGTCATCTGTCCTCTCCCACAAACCGTACTACAGCACCAGCCAGCACCATGCTCTTTCTTATTCAGGTCTTTGTCACACTCTTGCTCGTGGCAGTTGAAGCTGATGGCATCACCAAGAATGCCTACAACTGCGCCAGCTTTATGCTCCGCGTGCCTGTCAACAATGTCACTACGGTTGTGCCACCATTCCCGCCCTTCGCCAATCAATACGCCGCGACATCCTTTTCGAACTCAGTGACGGAACTACTCGTTATGCCACCGACCTCCGCCCCGGCTGCAAATCTGTCCACGCTGACCAAAACGTTCGACATCAGTGCCGAGTATTGTACACCTGCTCAACCAGGGCCAAAAGCGTCTACACTGCAAATTCTCACCCACGGACTCGGCTTCAATCGATCGTACTGGGACTTCTACGCAACTGGGAATCCGAATGATGCGGAGTATTCCTATGTCAACACCGCTACCGGTGCAGGCTACAGTACCCTGTCCTGGAACCGGCTCGGCCACCCGCCTTCGACTGTCGCAGATCCCTATACAGAGATCCAAGCAACCGTTGAGCTTGCCCTACTGGTTGGCATCACGACTCTCGCAAGAGCCGGAAATATCGCACAAATCCCCAAGCCAGACAAGGTTATCCATGTTGGACATAGCTGGGGAAGTATTTTGGGACTAGGTCTCGCAGCATCTGCACCCGATCTGTCGGATGGCCACGTGTTGACGGCGTTTTCCGATCTGACCCTGTATCAGAGCTTGTTCATTGCCAGCACAAGCTTTCGCTTCGCCAACCGAAACCAGCCTAGGCGGTTTCCGAGCGAGACCTTTTCGAGCGGCTTCCTGACCTGGCCAGACAAGTACGCCAACCAGTACTGCTTCTTCGAGTATCCGTATTTCGATCCTGCCGTACTCGACCAAGCGGAGGCCGGCAAGTACCCCTTTACCATCGGCGAATTCTTGAGCGCAGCATTTCTTCCCAGTGCTGCTCCAAACTTCAAAGGTCCAGTTCTCTACGTGGCTGCTGAAGCTGACTTGATTTTCTGCGGGTCAAACTGTACTTCTTTGTTTGGGCCGACCAGCAAAGCCGTCGAGGCCTTCAGTGGCACTTCGAGTGTCGAGACCTACGTTCAGCCGAAGGTCGGTCATGGTATTAACCTTCACATGAACGCCACCGGCGCGTATAATGTGATCATGGACTGGGCTTCACGGCACGGATTCTAAGGCGTTGATGCAAAGGGAGAGCACTGTTTTCGGTTGTGGATCGAAGAGTGATTACTCGGGGACTGGATCGATCACGGAAGCAGACTGCTAGCATGATATTTACATTGATGGAGATAATCCCGTTGGAACGGTGCGAAGGGGTCAACTACCCGAATCCAATGTCACGTGCAGTCTGCCATGCTTCATTTCGATCTTTGTCTTCATTCCTCCATCTTCGCCCCATACTGCACTGTCACCACCAGCACTCATCAAGGCTAACGCGTTCCAAGACCACGGTTTTCATGCTTCTTTGTGTTCACATCATTCGTCTATGCTATCGCTACCCTCAACGGCGCCCTCTTCAGAGCCACATATTCAGGTTTGCATAAGCGCCCTACGTCGTTTTGAAGCTGGAGAAGAGCCCATCCAGCGCTTCGAATGAAATGCGCGAATAGGGACCCTTCCGAACATAATTCCCGATTCTGAGGAGAACGCAGTGTTCAGGACTGTACTAATTGTTAATCTTGCTCGCAATTCCTACGTAGTCAATGAGGTCGGTCTAGCCTCAGGACGGCATTGTGCCGTTTCAGATGACTGCGCCTGTCAAGGTAGGGAGATTCCCCTCGTCTGCATACTTATTTGGCCTATATACAATATTTGAATACAGCCAGCCGCCTTCCCCAGGTTACACCACTCTCCATGAAAAGACAGTTGAAGCATCAGGTCTCTGGAGTGGAGGGTATTGGACCTGGGTATGCCTGCGCCTATGGATCACGTTTCCTCCTTGTCAAGAGATCATGCGCAACCCACTATCGACTGGCGCGGACCGCTTCTCATGTTTACATGCCTCGTTGGCGCCGTCGTTCTTGCCACTGGTCATCATATCTTCAATTTATATCTTTAATGGTGAACCCGTTGCGGAGTTTGTGGTCGATCAACAATGGATTTCTTGAGTAGAGAATGCGATGGCGAACATTGTCAAGCTAGTCCTGGTGCTGGCCACCGGTACGGCTTATTTCCAGTGCGTTTGGCATCATGCCAGGTGCAGACCAACCAAGATCAGCCAGTTTGACACCATTGTTCGGAGCCTTGGACAATATATTCGAACTTCGACACTTTGGATTCTGGCTCCGACGGCCAATTTTGATGGCTAGTGTGATGATTGTTTGGTAGGTCCACATCAGGTTCGCCGTTTTGATGCCGCAGAGACCTCCGCCCTGGGGACAGCTTCATGCTGACGGTCTTTAGGCTCATACCACTGGTAGCCATCATCGCACCCGGTACACTCTCTGTGGAGGTCGGCGTCGGTCTCGGAGCCCCAAATTATTTCCGTTCAACAGCGAGACAACGGCAAAAGCCTGTACGGTGCGGCGGTACAAGCCGATAACGGCACGGTCTTCTATGGCGGAGCGAGATCATACCTCAAAGGCCCGACGCTGGCTACCTTTGTTCAAACCGAAATCCTGTCCGTCGGGAGAGTCTCCACGAATTTGACCTACTCCATGGACTTGTACGGGCCGGCCTTGTCCTGCACAAAAGCCGGACAACAAGTGACTGCTCAATTGACTGAGACCATGTCAGAATTTGAACAAGTCAACCAGACCTCGCTCGTCTACGACGTCTGGATACCCAAGCCCAACTCAACATCCAACGCGACACTTGTGGACAGCGATCTCATCCTTGACAGCACGAAGTCTACGCGTATTAGACCAGACCTCACCCGATGCAGCAACGATATACTACAGTCTCGAATCATTAGGCACTGACCAAGATCCAGCAAAGTTCTCTATACGTCATCCAATGTGCACTCTATAATGCCTCATGGAATGTAGCCTTCGACGTCCATCAAACTGGCGAGCAGGTCCTCACGCCCAGTCTGTCGCTTGGAACTGGATGCCCAGATGGAGCAGCATCACTCCTCCGCTGACGGCAAGCACACGCACCAACTCCGTCCTCGACTACGCCAGGTTGATGGAGACATTTGGGTCCATCACAAGCGGTCAGATGAAAGTGCGCGACGACGAAAATCTGCCTTTTACCCAGACCAGTCTCGCGCTCGAAACCAGCCCCGTCTTTTTTGCGGACGTCACGCCCAAGCCGTTCGATGCGAAAGCCATGATTACCCTCCAGCGGACTCTGGAGTCGCTGTTCGAGAACATGACACCCTCCGCGCGCTATGGCGTTCTTCCAGCGCAAGATCTCCGGGGTGATATGGCTCTTCTGACCCGCGTCCAGGTCAACGCGACATCGACGTTCGCGTGCAATGTGGACAAGTATGATGCACGGGGGCTGGTCGTGGCGTACTCGCTCGCGGTCGTGGGTAGTGCCGCGTGCATCCTGCTGGCTGTGCTGGCGGTTCGCGATATGCGCGCCGTGTATTCGAATAACTTCTCCACCGTGGTCAGAGTGACCAGCGGCCAGAGGTGTCTTGATCAGGTCAACAATTCATTGTTGATGAGAGGGATAGGAGTGGTGCGGAACCCTTGCCGAAACGCGTCGCCGATGCGTATATCTGGGTTGGCACGGAGTGGGGGCAAGGTCGCGATGGAGACGGATAATAGTAGTAGGAGTACCAGCCGGTCGAGGGCGGGAAGCAACAAGAGGAATAGGTTCTGATGGCGGAAGGGGAAAGAGATAGGCATGGAAAAGCAGAGCCAGGTCGAGGTTGTCGTGAGAGAGACGGATGTCAGGTGGCAGGGCAATTGGATTTAGGGGGTTTCCTGCGTCCGGATGGATGTCATGCCACTGCCTGGGGAATTTAGATCAAGGAACTCCGTAAGGTCTAGTATTTGGGACCATGATGAAACCCGTAATACTACGTATGGATTTCCTTTCCTATCGTTGTGTTGCAAGTCGTGCCCAGTTACTTACAAGGCCGAGTCGCTAACATCGTAGTACGTGGTTACCACCTTCATCATCGTTACACCTCGACATAGCGGTACTCCCGCACTCCATCCCACATTCTGAGTAGGTGCTTCTCGTTCGTTTGTCGAAGCCCAACATTGGCAGTACGCATGCGACTCAGATAACTGCCCAATTCTTCTTGCTGTTGATACTCAGGCTCAGGCACAGACGCGGACGCGGACACACCAGAGCCCGAGCCATTGCATTCCTCGTCGTCGTCCTGCAGCGACCACCACCAGCGACTCCCACTCAGCATGCCATCTTCATCATCGACTTCGGTCTCGACCGCGGCCGCGGTCTCAGTCTCGCGATGCTGAACCGGCGGCACGGGCACGGGCACGGGCACGGGTACGCCAGCGTCAATCTCCTCGACACTCGTCCTGGCGATCCATCCCCACTTCCGCCAGAACCACGGTTTCACTTCCCAGCTGCGTCTGTTCCACGGCACGCCGCCGCCGCCGCCGCCGCCGTGACGGCTGCTGCTGCTGCTACCCCAGCATACCATACCGTCGTGCATGATGTCGAGGAAGAAACTGCAGTGGTCGAGACGGCCGAGGCTGGACAGATACACTGCCATGCTGCGGAAGTGCGGGAACGGGATGCAGTCGAGATAGCACGGGTGCGGGAGCATGATCTGGATGGCTGAGGGTCGGAGGTCGATGGGGATGGTCTGGAAGGTGTGGATGGTGTTGTTGGCCACAGTTGATAACGATGTTGATGTTGTTGGTGTCGAAGAAGAAAAGGAAAAAGGCGATGGGTGGTCGTTGACGTACGATGCGCGCGTGATGCCTAAACCCGTCGCGATGGACAGGGTTGCTGCGAAGCACGACTCTCCGACGAGTTGGAGGTGATTGAGGTATGGAGATGGGAGACCTCGTGTGGAAGACGGCGAAGACGGTAGTGGTGCTGGTACTGGTAATGGCAATCGACCACGTGAGCCTGAGAGTGGAACCCTCGGAGGAGCAGGAGGAGGAGGAGTGGCAGTAGTGATAGTAGAAACGTAATCGGATGAGGAAGGCTTCGGTAGATGCTTCGGTGGAGGTTCATACAGATTATGCTCGATGCCCTCGGGACATGGCCAGAAACATCGCATGTCCACGGTGTGCGGGTCCGCTGGCAGGAAGTAATACAAGGCCGTGGTCAAGGGGAGGACGGGATCGGGCAGATGTATGCCTGTACCAGTCCTAGTACCAGCATCCTCTGTCGATGAGGCGCTGCTGGTAACAGGCCTGTCCCCTTCTACTGCCAGTGGTTGGTCAACTTCACACACCAGTGGATGATGCTCTCGGTGAGCTTGAGGCTGAGGCTGAGGTTGTGAGATGTCCGTGGCAGCGGCAGCGACAATCCTATCGCGACTGGTCCAAGGTGATACTAGTAGTTCCGTCTCAGCTTCAGTTCCAGCTTCACCGTCCAATACTAGTAAGGGCTCCTGTCTGCTTCGACTCCCAAGTTTCTGCAGTTCTTCTTGGACTCTGGCCTTGACTTCTTCATCGCGCTGTCGTTTCTGCTTCTCGCGCCATACCCGTTGAGACCGGCGGTTCTGTTCGCATCGTGCCTCTGTCAATTTGCGCTTGTAGGATTTGGCAGGCGACTCTTGTCGGACTTCGGTACCACCCCTCGCACTCGGGGTTGTAGTACTTTGAATACTTGTCCTCGCCATCTTCGTTCGTCGCTGTTCGGCCGAGAATTTGCTTAATGAGAAAGATTGTATTGCGTTGGAACGGCCACGCGGGGAACAGCCACCATGATATTGTACTTTATCCTTGGAAAGATCTAACCCAACCCGTGAGAATCGGGCGGCCCAGTCGTCGGCTGGATCATCGTGGGAGGTCCGTTCGAGAGCCTACGTGTACCGTGGTATGCCATAACGGCCGTAAGCGAAAGAGCCATCCGCTACTAGTATCGATCTACTCTGTACTCTGTGCGCACTGGCCAATCGACCTTTGTAATAAATCTCCAGCCTGATCTGACTTAAGTGACTCATCCAGACCACTTCATCGTCCGGCCGGTAATTTGGCAAGATTTCCAATGACAGTATTCGTCCTCATCCTGAACATAAGTGGATCGTAATACAGGAATGCTGTTGGAGGCTTAGCCTGCACATTCTGCAGTCCTGGTGGGAAAAGGGAACATGTACTGCATAAGGAAAGCGGACGTGCATGTTGAACTTTGTGATATGGGCGACGATGGAAGATGAGTGTAAGGGGTCTATGTACGATCCAAGTTACTTCGTAGGGTCGAAATGAATGTTATGCTATTATTTTGTCATACTCAATACGTTTGATTATATATCATCGTCCCGTCTCAGCACCGAGCCAGACTTCCTGCCCCAGAGCTGCTTACTCTTCTTCTAGGAAGAAGGCTTGGTTCGACTCAGGCCAAGGCAGTCAGCCATGCCAAAGAAAATGTCAGTGTTGCCGTATACACCGCCAAATTTCTCCTGGCAAGGTCCACGAGTGAAGACAGGAACATCAGTCAGAGAGTGCACGCCTTGGTCGGCCTAGAAGAGAAGAGATGGTCAGTCACAACTAGCCACGAGGGGAACATGAATGGGAATGAGCTTACCGAAACAGGGAGGGTTCCGTTCACAATGAATCCAGTGACAGCGTCGACGTAGTTAACGTAATAGTCATCATTGTCGAAGCCCGTAATGTTCAATGCAGGAAGACGAGGACCGGACTTGTGCACCTGGTAGTTCTCTCTGTGGTCAGGGAACGCGGCAACGCCGGAGAACAAGGTATATCTGGGATCCCAGTTGGTCGGGAAGTTGACGCCAGGGCTGTACATAAGGTTTTGGTCGCTACCAACAGGGGCAGACCTGTTGTTAACGAGGTACTGAGAAAGTCCTGAGTTTTGGTAAGTACCAACAGCGTCACGCTTGTCACGGGCGTTGTCCTGAGCATTGAGGAACTTGGTGTCAACATTGCCCATGACGTCAAAGCCGTGACCGTGGTCGGCGGTGACAAGCACAAGAGTGTTGTTCAATTCGCCGATGGACTCGAGGTAACTGAACGTGGCCTTGATGGTGTCATCAAGCTCGAGAAGCTCACCTAGAGCACGGTCATAGTCGAGAGTGTGCATTTGCTTGTCAATGCTGGCAGCTTCGGACATGAGGAAGAAGCCCTCCTCTGGGTGGCGTGTGTGCAAAATCTCGAGAGCCTTCAGAGTCATTTCTTTGAGGCCCGGCTGGTCGGTGGCAGAGGAGTTGGACCCATCGGGAGCGGTCTTGGGGATGTCAACATTCTTGGGGTAGACATTACGGTCAAGCCATTTGGCCATGTTGCTGACGGAGAAAATGCCCAATGTCTTGGAGGAATTCGAGGAAGCTTGCAGGGCGGTGTTGTTCAGAACGACGCTGTAGTTCTTCTTGGCAAATTCCGCGTAGTAGTCCTTGCCTTGGAAGGAGCCCTTTCCGGGGTAGAACTGTTCAGCACCACCACCAAACAGAACATCCGGGCCGGTCCAGTTGGTCCAAGTGTAGTTGGTAATTCCGTTGAGGAAAGAATCCACCACAGCCCCGTATTGGCCTCGATCACGGGTGTGGGCGGTCAGCGCTGCTGGGGTGGCATCGGCGATGAAAGCGGTCGAGACAATACCCACGCCACCCTTGAAGAGTCGATGGAACATTTCGGCAATGCTTTCGACCTTAGGGTCATCGAAGGGTGACTTGGAGCTGTCTGCATAACAACCCAAGGCATTGACGGTGGACTTGTGCCCGGTGTAGAGTGCCGTGGCCGAGTTCGCACTGTCCGTAATGTAGGAGTCCAAGGAATGGGTCATTTGGTGGCCAAGGACAGGGAACGTGTCCATGGCCATCTTCGTCTGGTATTTGCCGTTGATCTGCTGGTGAGCAATCAATCGAGCGGCTGCACAGGACATTAGTCTCTCAAGTGACAGGTCCCCAGGGTCGAGTCTTACCAGTAATCATGTTGGTGGTCATTCCGTCACCAATGAACATGACAATGTTCTTGGCTTTCCGCTTGGGAGCAACATCACGGACAGTCCAGTTGGCATATGTCTGCGACCCATTGCGATAGTTGAGCGTCGCAATGTAGTTGCCAGGCTCATAAAGTGCAACCCGCCTGTAAGCTTTGGCAGCAACCTTGACCAGAGAAGGAGTTTTTGCGGCCTTGGCAAATAGATCCTCGTACCAAGTGAAGTTCCAGGTCTCAAGCTTTGGCTCTGAGATGCTGAAGAAGCTCGCAGCGGATTTGGCACTTTGTCCGTCCTTCGCAATGGTCAGGGTGAAGTTGGAGTCGGGAGTGGTGTAGCCCGGGACAACTTCGCTGCCGTTGATTGGAGCGTGGACTTCGACACGAATATCAAAGTATTGGCCGGGGAGAAAGTCAACCTGGTCCGGAGGAAGAATGCACCCCAGGCTGGGACAGCCTCCCAGTCTCTGGTATGTCTGAGCGGCACACTGGGCGCAGAAAGCACCTAGTGCTAAAGCAGCCTTTAGGGCAAACTGTGTTCTCATGGTGCCTTGCCGTCCAATGTCAAGTTCCTGAAGCAATGTCCGGGCTCAAGAAGAGGCTGCAAGTCGTGGAAAACGATCGAGGAAGCTCTGCCATTTTGTAGCTCCCACGGGCTTCTCAGGGAGCATCCCATCATGGGTCATCATGGGTCAACCATCGGCCTGGCGCACGCTGGCGGCATATTCCAACGGTTGCATTTTGCAAGGGATCAGATCCAAAGCTCTGCAAGCGAGGATCTCGTGGCATTGTCAAGCTTTGCCCAGCCTCGTAGTCGGCAGGCGGGAGGTATATGGGAGAAGGAAGCAAGTCTTATTTTGGCAGGAGGAACCTGTAGCGGGCGTTTGCCAAGACCGTCGTGCAAAGTGCCAAGGCGAGGGAAGGCGCAACAAGCTCTCACATCCAATCAAGCCATCCACGTTGCCTGTATAGAGGCAGTCTCGTAGTGTCCGCCCTCTCACGAACATGAGGTATGCCAAGTCGTAGAATTCGCACGGCGGCACCATGGTAGCTCAGGCGTGCTACTGTAGAAGATGGTCATTGGATTGCAGAACAAAACCCAGAGAGACATGGGGAACGCCGAGGGAATAGGCACAAACCATGGAACACCAGCACGCCCGAGATAGAAGAGGAACGTTCAAGACAGCCGTGATCGGAACAGATCCATCCCCGATCTATGACGGCACTTGCACGTTTACACACCACGCACACTCACCTGCACTTCGAGTACTTTGCATGCTCACCATGCTTGAACTGGCCAAAGCAGAAACAGGCAACGCCTCTTCGCCGAGACTCTCCTTCGGTCGCGGTCGGGACCCTTCCAGACCCTGCAGCGTGCCTGATCAAGTGGCTGGGATGTTTCTCTGCCCAGATTGACAGCATTGGTGTACCTGAACAACTTTGCAACAGGTCCACCCTCTCTGTGGAAGAGGGAGATGTATTCAGGTATTCAGATGATTGACTCGGAGCACAAAAACAAGCAATAGGCACGTCATGACCGCGATCTGGTCAGCTTGGCCTTCCTGTTGCCCTTACAGTAGCAAATGAGACCTCAGGAAGGCCATCACGAGCTGCAAGGGTTTGGCAATTTCCTTTCAAGATGAGCCGCTGATGGCATCTGTAGTGGCTACGGTCAACCAGGCAGTCTCTTTGAGGGACTGTCAGATCTGTCGACAGCAATGATCCAAGCTACCATGGCTGCAACTGCATCAAGTCCAGTAGCAGGCATGAGGAAGAAGACGCAATGGGATCATCAGATCTTGTCCATTCTCTTGTCAATTGCATTATAATTTTGATAGCCATGTGTGAGTTCTCCTCGGCCTCGCAGTAAATAATGTACCTTATCTTGGATCTTTTTCTGTTCGACTGCAGATGAAGCTTTCGGCCGGGGGGGTATGGAGAATAGGTGCGGTGTTTGGGGGCGCAGTCAATATTCTGGAGGCAGGTGTTGAGGGGTGAGGTGCGGATAGATTCGACGGGAATGTCTGCCATTCCTCGTATTTGGTAGGCTGTAGCATGAGAGATAAGGTTTGCGAGGTCGATGCGTCGAATACCAGGAGCACGTAGGAGGCGCTCCAATCAGGATGGTGTTGTCTGAAGGTGGTGTTTTTCGGTGCGAACTGAATTGGTTGACGGAAGTCCGTAAGCAGATGGTGGCAACAGCGATCACCATCAGACCACTCAGCGTTGAGGGATATGCATCCAAGAAACTACCCAGGTAAGCAAGCCACTATTTTCAGTCCCTATTTTGACGGCAACAACCCCCGGATGTCCTGGCCTAAGTTGGTAGGCCGCCACTATACCGCACCTACCACACTTTGTATCTATCTTTTTTCCCTACAAGATAGCAACCATCCCGCTTTACAGCACATGCCATGACTGTGGCCTGCAGAACAGGCTTGAAGTATGGAGGAGATCCCCTGTGTCTGGCCCGGACCCTAGCCCCATTCCACCGTTGGCATGCAGCATTGACGGCTTTTATGGTGAGCTTGTTTTGGCGCTATCTCCCTGGGTTTCAAACTCTTGGTCCTGGCTGGCCATTGACCCTTCACTGCTCGACGCAAGTACCCAATTATGGCCTCTGCTATTGGCATGCTCTGCACGGTGAATGGCGTGCATTCCCATGATCAGATCCATCTTCACTTCAAAAGCCCGCAGCTATCTGCGGAGACGCAAGTGTTGTCACCAGCTGAAAAGTGAATCATTCTCACGGGCCGTGGTGCAATGACGGCTATTGATGTTGCAATGAGCAATATCTCCCTTCTAACCGATCCCAAAACCATCAAATGGGTCGAGAGACCCAGCTCTTCTTCTTTTCATTCTTCTTCGAGGCGTGGACGTAATTTTCTCGTCATGTTGTTGGTGTCCTTCGTTTTTCTCACGGGGCTCGTCTTGGCCCTGGCCGCCCCCCAACACAAGCGGCAGGTCAGCGGTCCTGTCATTGGTTCGAATTTCCAGGATCCTTCAGTAGTTCAGCTGGGCGATGGAAGCTGGATCGCCTATGCGGGAGTCAATGGAAACCCAGCCGGTATCAATGTGCTTGTTGCAACCTCAACCGATTTCTCGACATGGAGCATCAGGAACGGCTACGATGCCTTACCTGTGATGCCGTCCTGGGCTGCCTCGCCGCCTCATGTTTGGGCTCCGGATGTGGTGCAGCTGGTGTGTGCTCACTTATTATTCACGAGTGTCCAAGTGGAGAAATTCATTGACTTTTGATCGACAGGGGAATGGCAATTATGTGCTTTATTATTCAGTGTCCATGGCGGAAAGCCCGGGAAAACATTGTGTTGCAGCAGCTACTGCGTCCAACCCAGAAGGCCCTTTCACCCCTGTTCAGACTCCATTGTTCTGTGATTTGGATGCTGGCGGAGCAATTGATGCAGATGGCTTCCAGGATCCCAACACCCACCGACAATATGTCATCTATAAGGTTGATGGTAATTCTGTTGGCAATGGAGGCGCGTGTTCCAACAGCGTGGACCCGATCGCACCCACTCCACTTGTGTTGCAAGAAGTCAGTGCCAGCGACGGCTATTCCTTGGTCGGAAATCCGCTCACTGTTCTGACGAACGATGCGAATGATGGCCCTAACATCGAGGCTCCTGTCCTCACGTACGACTCATCTTCCGGCACCTACGTGATTTTTTACAACTCGAAATGTTTCACCACGCCTCCTTACAATGTTCGGTACGCCACGAGCAAAAGCATTTCTGGGCCCTACACCAAACAAGGCACTCCGTTTTTGCAGACCGGGAGCACATCTGCTCAGGTGTACATTCCCGGCGGTATGGACATTACCAAGGATGGGAAACTGGCCGTCTTTCACGGCGATCTGAACATGGGTTGGTTCCAGAACGATGGCAGCAAGAGGGTCCGAGGCATGTATGCCATTGATCTTTCGGTGAAGAGTGGTAGTGCGAACGTGGGGCGGTTATACTGAAAGGTCAACGGAAGGAAGCTCCTAGCGAGTCTCCCAACGAACACGACTAACGAAGGCATGACGCTGCATGGTAATTCTGCATGTACAATATCGGCCTTGTTCAGGTTGTTGAGGTTTTGAGATTTTAGCCCTCTGAAGGTATTTAGCATTTAGACTGATTCAACAGACATGAAATTTTTCTTCACCATGACTCGCAACGCTCTGCCGTGCTCTGCCCCGCCATACGGAGGAGCAGTCAAGCCAGTCACGTGGCCAGTACAATGAGATTTTGTTTCTTAGCGGAAATCTATGCCGACAGCCTCGCCTATTGAATCCAACAATCTTTCTCAGTCTTTTACAACTCCTTCTCTCCCTCTCTCGCCAGTCTCCTGGGAAGAATGTGAGAAGATGGTCAGAAGTGTGACTCTTGCCAGCTTTCAGATCTGACTCGGGTGCTGACGCCGTACCTTCGACGAGCAAATGTTCATTGGAGGATGAAGGATCCGGGCGCTAGTCCTTAAGCAACCAGTGACGTCTGTCGAATACGGCCCGATGGTGGTTATTGCCGGCTTCTTTCCGTCCATCAATTCCATCCATCAATTCCATCCATCAATTCCATCCATCAATTCCCATCTCTTTGAGGAAACAGCGCACGCAGCCTCGTCATTTTGCCATCTTCCCATCCTTCCATCCTTCCATCCTTCCATCCTTCTGTTTCGTCGCATGGAAGTCGCTGAGGATCATGCATGCTGATCACGAAGATCCTTCACTTTTTCCCCAGAAACATCCTGGCCATATTTTATGCCATGGGATTTGAGATCCGTGAGTCTCTCATTGTGACTTGATCCCATCGCTCATTTTTCCTGCTTCCATCTTTCATCTTGTTGTTTCTGGGTCTATCCGTCAACAGTACCGTTAAGCTTCTTATCTGTCTTTCTTTCACCTCGACCGAGATACATCGTCATGTCTCAAGATGGTTCTTTCACCCTGTCCAGCCAACCTTCGCGCGACCGTGAACTAGGACAACAGCCCACAGTCACCACAACGCAGAGTGCCCCGTACTCTCTTGCTGGCCCTCGAGTAAGGACACGACCTGAGAGAACTCAAACTGGGAATCAGGAAGCAACCAGCTTTGTCAGTCGAGAATATCTCGAACATGATCCACGTCATGCAGAACCTACAAACCAGCCGATCTGGGGCCTTGCAGCTCCTTTGCCCAGAGTCAAGCGCTCTGGCATGGAGCGGAGGCAATCACGCACAGCTCGTCGCGGTCAACAATCGCCTCAAAGAACTGAAAGTCTTCGACGACCTCCGACGCAGGAATCCACCCAACCATCCGCTCCTGTTGGTAGAGCCGCGGCACCTCAAGTAGAAGTCACACCCGAGCGCCATGAAGGAGAGACTCAACAAGACGCTACCCGTCGGGAGGGCGAACCTCAAGGGCTTCCCGAGAGGCAGGACCTTCTACGACGTGCAACGACTGCACCCGGCTCCACGTATCAGTCAGAAGGCTACCCAACCGTGCGACCGGAAGACGCTATCGATGGCAAACCGAGTCGGCAAGAGCAGGAATTGGCCAGAGAGCACATCAGTGCGCAGGATCAAGCAACTTCCCTAACCAGTCCGTCATCACAAGGTCGACTAAGCGCCGCTGGTGGCCCCAGTCTTCAGCGGCTTCATTCAGGCTCTACAACTCCAGATGTTGCTGATCAACGACCTCAGGATCTGGTCGCTGGACCAAACATGTCATGGGCCAGTGAATCCGAGGTCGAAGCTGCACGAAGGCGTCTCCAAGGCTTGGCGGACACCGCAGCAGACGAGCCCGCGCTGAGCCAGCATCCGCCGAATATTGACTGGGAAGAATACCATGAAGCTGAAAAGCCCGATCTACCTTCCCAGGAAGAGCAACCGAGAGAGCCCGAGACCTTCAACAAATGGGGCAGATTTCGCAACAATTTTCGGCAGCCATTTGCCGAGTTTCTCGGAACGTTAGCCTTCATGATTATAGGTCTTTGTGGCAGTGTTGTCCGCACGACGGCCACAAATGACTACGGGAACCTTCTCACGGCCTACCTGGTATGGGGTTTGGCGGTTATGATAGGCATCTATATTGCTGGCGGTGTTTCTGGTGGTCATCTCAACCCTTCCGTTTCTATCATGCTCTCGGTGTTTCGAGGATTTCCCTGGTCACTCTGTTGGCAGTATATCGTTGCACAGATGCTAGGAGCAATTGTAGCATCTGCAATCGTGTACGGGCTTTACAAAGACGCCATCATGGACTACGCAGCTTCCGACGTAGCCCGTGTGGGACCGGCTTTCTGGACGACCCCTCGGGACGGTTTGAGCGCTACTGCCGCCTTCTTCACCGAATTCACGGCCACCGCTATTGCCTCGGGTTCCATCCTCGCTCTCGGAGACGATCGCAACTCGCCACCAGGTGCCGGTATGCATGCGTTCATTATTGGTCTACTCGTGTCCGCACTCTGTATGGCATTTTCCTACAACACCGGCACAGCTCTAAACCCTGCTCGGGACTTTGGTCCCCGGCTCATAACATGGGCCGCAGGTTTTGGTAGCGAGGTATTCACGCTCCATAGTTGGTGGTGGATCTGGGGACCCTGGGGGGGAACCATTTCCGGTGCTCTTGTTGGGGCTTGCTTCTACGACGGTCTGATATTTCTGGGTGGAGAAAGTCCAATCAATTATCCATTTGAGCAGGGTCTCACTGGTAGGATCAAAGAGTGGAAGGAAAGGAGAAATGTATCGAAGATGGGGAGGGGAAAGGATGCGCAGGACGACATCAGGAGGAAGGTTGAGAACTTTGCATGAATTGACCATCTTGCGCACCCCTTGCATCCTATTCATGCATGATTGGCACATGATGGCACTGATTGCTTTTGTTTGTATCAGCATATAGTTGATTGGCCGCGCAATGTGCAAGCAGCGACTTATTTGTCGCAGATGTTGTCCATTCAATCGACTTGCATCGCGTCAAGGCACCGCCTGCTCACCGTGCGTGTTGGCATGTCTCCATGTCTCAAGCACCAAGAACAAAGATACTGACCGGTGTGCAATGACTGGCTGACTCAACATGATGGGCAGCTCCATCTATCAATCGACCGGGTTGGCCACCACACACTCCTGCAGACCCTGGTAAGTATGCTGGAACGGGGCTTCCAATCCGGAGGAGGCAGTAAGTCGTGTCAGCCCAATCATCTTATCTTGTCCCAGCTGCCTCCTGCAATGGACAGAACATTGGCTCCTCACGTCTGCAAGGATGCATGGACCCAGACACCACCTTTTCACGGGGTCGACTTGCTATCCTTCCCTCCGCGAGAAACACGGTTCTGCTTCTTGTTCATACAGTTCTCCCCTTCCAAGCTTACCTTTCATTCAAGTCGTTCCTAGCCACGAAAACACCGATATTGCGAGGTTTCAACACAGCTGCAATGCCACGAGAGCAAGTCAAGAAACTATTACACCGTTTCTACGAGCCCTTGGTGCTGCTTCACGTTCTCGACCCAACCCAAGGTGATCATGTGCGGGAAGAAGCCGACAGACTGCCACTGGATATCACATCCTCGAAAGAGCTGCGTCGCCGCCTTGTCAGCGCTCTGGCTTATATCTGTGATTTCGAAAAGGGTGGAGACAGCTTTACTGCGATATTTATCATCCAAAGTCCACTGACATACTACATTGCTTGCAATGAGGGTCCGCGTCCAAAAACACTATCTTTCTTCCGAAACACCCTCGACCATTTCGAGAAAGTCTACGATCTGGATGAAGGGCAACGAGCCAGAGCCAAAGGGAAGATCTTGACCGAAAGTGTCAAATTCAGCAGCAAGCGCCTTAAGGCGTATTGGAGCTTTCTCCGGAACGTCCTAGTACGATGCGAGGAAATTCTGAAGGACGAACCTGAGAGCAAAGGTGAAACACATGCATTTCGCGTCATCAGTATTCATTCTCCTTTAATGCTCACGAGCTGACGCAAGAGTTTAGTTTTCTCTGCTTTGAAACAAGGGTTGATCGACTCCAGTCCGAATTTGTTGACTCTATGCCATCATTGCTACGGGCTGTTGAAATCTGCAGAATTCAATTTCGTACGGGAGAGAGCCAACCTCGCCGATACTCAGAACAACAAGCGAAACCTCTTTGCGGAAGTCAAGCATTTTGTGGGTCGTCTAGCCTTTCACGTCAAAACGATCGATGTCCTCATGGTTGCGGCCGTAAGGCTGCCGAGTCTCTTTCAGGATCCTGAGATTGAGCCTGTGAAAGGCCCCCCTGAGCAGATACAGGCCCCTGCACTTCGCCAACAGACACGTCTCGGTGGCATTGTCAACCGTATGGTCAAACCTGGGAACCGAGAGATGCTGGCCGAACTGAACGACCGCCTCGCAGACTTGGATCGCACATTCCAGGTCGAAGACTTGGTCAGGAGGACGTACGAAAGGAAAGGTATAGAGCCTCGAGTTCATGCCGAACTCATACTTTTGGAGTACTATTACAAGCATTGTGCTGATTTAGAGTTGTTCGAGAACGATCGGTACATTGGCACCAGCAAGCCAGCCTGTTACTGTTGTTCACTCTACTTGCGTGAGCATCCAGCTGCTTTCGAGCAGTCAGCAAGTCATCAGAGAATATATCTGAACTGGTTGCCACCAGCGACTTCGGCTAGTGGCCCAGGTTCAGCATGCCTGTTGGCTGCTCATAGCCAGAAAATGTTGAACAGGATGACAGAACTCATCCGAACGAGGACCATTGAGCAAATCAGAACTCAGAGCGGTCGACGACCCAAGAATTTCGATTCTACGACGGGTGAGACCATTTCTACCCGCGCTATTGCTGCTCTACAACGATTTCAAGAGGTGCCGGAGCCTCAGGGTCGCGACTCCGACTGTAAGATAAAACACCGGCCTTTACTGAACCTTTGCTGACAGTGCGCAGCAAGTGACCACGACAGCACTCCCGAAGGAGACGAGGACGAGTTTATGTCCGACCTCGCCATACAATTGGAACCGCCGTCCGACGAGAGGGACAGAGACAGCGACGAAGATTCCGAATTGACTGGAGGTGTTGAATTGCTTTAAATCTCGTAGCAGGCACTTTTGCTCCAAATTGGATCCGTCGTGTTTCCGGTCTAGAGCACAAGATCCGTGGCACCTGAAGCGCTGGGAAAACCACTCGGAGTCCCTTGTCAAATGTGTATGCAAGCTGGTATTAGTCCGCCTTACAGCAGAGCTTTGAACCCGTCATCAATGCCCAGATGCTGAGACCACTCCTAGCTGAAAGCCTCCGCTTCAGAGTTTCGATTGGATGTGATAGCAAGCACCATTGGTTATGTGTGCTCATGCCACGCCATGCCTGGAATCCCTACTACGTTCTGCTGGCAGAACAAGGGGTCTATGCGGCAGCCTAGACGTAACCCAATCATGTCACGAATCTTTGGAGGCAGTGCACATTGGCTGTCGAATCTATTCTGCATCATGCAAGAGGCAGCGCTATGACGCCGTACGGCTCTTTAGTGCCAACACAGCGGATGCAAAACCATCAACACGTGTCATGCAGAGCCTGATCATGGCCGGTACAAGAACATCAGAAGCCAGCTGGACCCGAAGTAGTCTTTGACTGCAGCACATCGAGACAAGCCTGGCCCTCATCAGGTCCGCAGCCTTTTTCGATGGCAACGTCGCCCAACGTCCAAGCCATCCTCTCTGGAGATGCCAACGAGGTAACGACCATGTCAGGACACAAGCCGAACGGAGATGTTGTTGACACATGACAGAAAGCGGCCATCATCAATCACATTCTCGGTGAGATTCACAGCGTGCTCGCCGAAGATGAGGACATCTCGAAGCTGGTACGGTACAAAGTGAAGGAGAGGGGCGAAAATGACAGGACTCGGCTTGCGAAAATATTCGAGTTCATGGGACCCGATGATGATACTTTAAACCTTCTCAACAGCAATATTTCAGCCTGGACAACTGATCCGGCAGCCTTCTGGATGAGACCTGCGCCTTGTTTTCTCGGACACATCGCGGCGCAGGCCCAGATTGTTGGATGCTACATCCAGTCGGAGCGTGACGATGCATAGTCACGTATAGTCCGTAGGGTGTTGTGCATCATCCTTGTCGACTTGTGCAACCGCGATCGTTCAATGTCGACGGGACAGACTGCACGTGCCCTACAGGCTCTCGACGCTTCCAGATTCGAATTTGTTAAGGTGGAAAATACGGTGAAAGACATGCTCGATGCCGGCTCCCGGTATAACAACCTGGAGAAAGCGCTCGGTGAAGGGGTTCTGTTCGTCTTGGGAAAGGGCCTTTCTGAATCACTGTGAGTTGGCCAGATAGACGCTACCTTCTGTCAAAGCTCACGCCGCACCTAGTTGGACAAAGCTGCTGCCCAAGAGCGGGAAGACTTTCGATGCGGCAATCAGTCATTTGAAAGCTGTGGGCTTGTCGGCGAGATCTCGAATGTATGCGCAGCTTCGCAAGACTGTGGTCGAGGCAAAGGTGGCATTGGTGCTCTCTCTTCCGCAGGCTTACCCGTCATACGAAAGCGTCAGTACGCCGGTATTGGAATGGGGTGTTGCATTTCCGCAGGCCAATTACCCGCAAGCTCAATGCTTCTGTGCAGGCCCGGAGCATTGTTGCGGGCTTTGATGTGAGTGAGTATATCCCGAAAGGACCAGAGCCAGACCTAATATCAAGAATAGATCCAGGTAGTAAGATCGCTCTGCTCCAGCTGACTGATTGACAGCCATTCCAGTTGTGGTGGCTCGGGGTGGACCTACGTTTTCTGGCGTCTCTTGTTCCCTTTTCGAAAGTGATGGCTTCCGGAGTCTCGTAGCGGACAACAGAAATGCCCGAGTAACTCTTCCTTTCATATTCGGTCGCTCTTCGCCCGAGACTATTTCACGAGTCGCATAGGAGACTCTCATTGTCCAGACTCGAGGGGTACTCGAGGGTGATTGAAGTCTCGGCAGAGCTTCTCACCGAAATGGTGAGAACTGCCGACGACCGACCTGCATATGCATCATGGACCTGCAGAAACTTGACCTTCTTCCACCACAAGCCTGCCAAATTGACTTCTTCTTTGCTCCGCATACATTTCGAGCTGCCCGAAAGAGCTATGATCCGTCTGTACAAAACTCAGCGGAGACTGGCCTTGGTCAAGCTTCCTCCTCCGTACTCCTGCTAACCTCAAACCCTTGTCCTCCGCACCCCGGATGATGCTGTTGCAGATCAGCTGCAGCTGTTCTCCACGTCCACCGGATTCTAACTATATCAGGAACAATATATCACAGAAGGATATAGTATAAGAGGGGGGAAAACAAGCAGGTAGGTCATGCGAGATGTACGCAAGCAGGAGCCATGTATTCGACTTCGTTGTTGGTGGCGCTACTACAGCTCAGCACTGCCTCGTGGGCGCGAAGCGTGGTCCGGACTCCTGCCAAGAGGCAATCATTTGATTTCATCAATATTACACAATACAACAGCACGCCGACACCTGTTGAGGTCAGCATAGCTCTCAATGCTGCTGGTAGGAACGAGACAGCTCCTCTGCTCTATGGCTGGTAAGTCACTATGCCCCTTTCGGACTGCCCAGCTAACCGACGGAGGATGCACGAGGACATCTCCCATTCTGGAGATGGAGGTCTCTACGGCGAGGCTCTTGTAAACCGTGCTTTCCAAGGCTCAGGGTCCATCATCGGTCCTGTACCAGGAATCCCAGGCAGCAGCGTCCAATATTCGGAGAATCCAATCCTGCCATGGGGCCCCGTCATTACCGGCTGGCAAGGGATAGGCGGTGTCAACCTCAGTCTGACGCTGCTTCATCCGCTATCCGATGCCTTACCGGTGGCTTTGCAAATGGACATTCCATGGGATGTCACTGGCGAAGTCGGGATCCTGAATGAGGGCTGGTGGGGAATTGATGTGCGTCCGGGGACATACAATGCTTCGTTCTACATCTTGTCCAACAAGCCCCGAAATAACGGCAGCCTGTCTCATATTGACGTCTCACTGAGGTCAAATTTAACCGACGACGTATGGTGTACTTCGACTATCCCATTCAGTGAAGGCCAGAATGTCTCGAGCTTTGAATGGACGCAGTACGAGGTTGAACTGGATAACAGTGTCAAAGCACCAAACTCCAACAATACCTTCGCCATCACCTTTGATGCAAGTGAAGTCGCTGGGAACACGTATTACTTTTCACTGCTCAGTCTCTTCCCCGAGACCTTCAACGACCGTCCCAACGGTATCCGGAAAGACCTCGGCCAGGCCATTGTCGATCTCGGCACGAAAATCCTACGGTTTCCTGGGGGCAACAACATCGAGGGATACAGTATCGACCAACGCTGGAAATGGAACGAGACAATCGGTCCTCTCAAAGACCGCAAAGGGCGCGTCGGCGACTGGGGCTACACCAACACCAACGGCCTCGGGCTGATGGAGTACCTCCAGTTCTGCGAGGACGGCGGCATTGAACCCGTCCTGGCCGTCTATGCCGGCTTCTCCCTGGACATCTGGGGCCAAGACGGTGTCTCATTCCCCGAGGACCGCATGGGTGATGTCCTGGCCGACATTTTGAATGAACTCGAGTACATCACGGGCGACGCGAGCACAACGACGTACGGAGCTCTCCGGGCATCTCACGGGCGCACCGAACCTTTCAGGCTGAACTACGTCGAAATCGGCAACGAAGACTGGTTCAGCTCGACGTATCCGTACAGGTTTCCGATCTTGTATCAGGGCATCAAGCAGGCGTACCCGAACCTCACGCTGATTTCGACGGCGTACAACGAAAATGCCGACTACAACATTTCGATCCCCGCGGGCGGCATGTGGGACACGCACCACTACGAAGAGCCCACTTACTTTCTGTCGCACTTTGACTATTGGGACAATTGGCAGTCGGCCACGAATAACACCGGCGTGACCGTGTTTGTGGGCGAGTATTCCGTGTTCCAGGTCGACACGCCTGACGGGGTGGTCAATTTCAGCATGCCGCTGGGCCAGCACATTTTCTATCCGACGCTGATGGCCGCCATCGGTGAGGGGGTGTACTTGTTGGGCGCGGAACGGAATCCCAACGTCGTCAGGATGTCGAGTTATGCGCCCAGTCTGCTGAATCTGAACTGGCAGAATTGGACGCCGGATCTGGTCGCCTTCACGGCGAATCATGATGAGACCGTGCTGAGTGCCAGTTATTATATGCAGCAAGTTTTTGCGCGGTATCGAGGACACCAGACTTTGCCGGTTACGACCGTGGAGGGGGATTTTGATCCGTTGTGGTGGGTTGCGACGGTCACCGAGGATGACGCCGCTGCGACGGTGTACTTCAAGGTCATTAATTCGGGGAATGCTAGTGTTCCATTGACGGTGGGCTTTGATAGGGGGTTCAATGAGGTGAATGGGACGATTCTGGTGAGTATCTTTTGGCTTTTGGCCTTTTACTTCCTTCCCTTCCCTTCCCTTGTTGTGCAACGGTTGGCAAAGTATGCAACTGGTAGGGGCTTTTGTGTCTCGAGTTATGTAACTGCAGTGTAGCATTGCTGACGAACTGCGATTTTTGCCACAGACACACCCCGAAATCGGGGCGTTCAATTATCTGGGCAACGCGACGGCCGTGTCGCCTGCGCCGATCACGAATCTGCCTTCTGTCACTGCAGCAGCTGCAACAGCCTCCGCCGCCGCCGCCGGGCAAGGAAATGGACAGGGAGAGGGACAGGGAGAGGGAGAGACAACGTTCAATTGGGCTGTGCCGCCGTGGTCGATCAATGTGCTGGAATTTCGGATGTCCTAGGTACTGGGTGGTTACCTCCTGTACTAGTGAGTAGGATGTAGGACGTAGGAAGTCGTAAGTAGTAGATACTACATGAGGTGGGAGGGGGAATTAGCGCTGTGAGACGCCGGTGTACCCGTTCTCGTTCTGGTTTGCGTTCTCGTCCTCGTCCTCGTTCTCGTGGTGAGAGACAATGACGACTACAGACCCATTTGATAAAAGCAGTGAGAGAGAGAGGACGAAGAAAAGGAAGGAGAGAAAGAGAAAGGGAAGAAGGAAGCAAAGAAAAGGCAGAAATATCCTATATTGCTCAGTACTCCCACGCTTAATCTAAGCTATTGTTTACAAGCGCTACCCACTACCATTTCTCAGTAGAAGCTTTTCTTTGCAAAAAAGATTTGCCCTTCGCAATGACTTAACCACTGGCAGTCCCCCATCTTATTTCTGAAGTCGTCGACACACTGAGTGTGATTTACCGCCTATTGAAGTTCAAATACCTCGAGCCGATGAACAACAGAATCAGATTGCTCGCGATGAAAGCCGCAAAAATGCCCAGATCGCGCCATCGATGACCAAAGCTCAATTGCAAGGGCTCGTAGAATTGATCGCCGACCTTGTACGCGCAGTACTGGCACACATCGCTCACGTTGCTGACAATGTATCCGGACCCGCCTCGCTCAAAGAAATCCGCCATGTACGAGCCACAATCCTGACCAGACGGGGCCGGGAAGGAATTCAGTTCGTGCGGTTTGCACACGACCGGCAAACCGTGTAGTTCGGTGGTGACCATGCCGGACACGAGCCGCGTGAAGGGATCGAGCTGGTACAGCCAGGCGCGCCAGAAGCCGGGGATCTGCGGTTTCGGGATGGTCACGCCACAGAACAGGGCGAAGATGATGACGACGAACGGGTTGATGAGACTGGAGATGAAGCTCGACGGGGTCAGCGCGGCGATCATCTGGCCCGCCGTGACGGAGAAGAGCTCGGTGATCAGCACGATGAAGAATTGGTAACCCGCGCGCGTCGACGAATGGTTGAACCCGGGGAGGTAGTAGATCGGAATGAAGAAGAAGGCGGCGCACAGCAGGCTGTACGGCATCTCGGCGCAGACCATGGCGAACGCGAAGGGGAACTGCTTGTACGCTTTCGCCGCAGACTCACGGTAGAAGATCAGCCGCGACAGGTCGTACATGGGCTCGACTTGCGCGAGGATCAGTGCCGGGATCACGGTGACCTGGAATATCACGAACACCCGGTACTGCAGGCTCGATCTGCTGTCGTCGAGTTGCAGGAACGCCAGACCGGACAGTAAGGCGATGGCGACGTGGTTGAAAAGTCGGGTGAAGCCGTAGTTCGGCGACCGCCAGAAGGCCAGGTGCGTGCGCCACGAGACGATCTTGATCTGGTGCCACAGGGGCGAGGCGTATTCCTTTTCGTCGAGTTGCGGTTCACTGGCGGCGTCGCGTTGACGAAGGGCTCGCATCTCGACGATCTCGGCCTTTGTGGTGGCCAGTTCGTCGCTGTCGCGCCAGATCTCGCCCCAGTCGCGGGCACCGATGCGAGGCGCGATGCCTGCGCCGATGGCGTCCAGCATCCATTCGGCTGGGTTGGCGTCCGGTGGACAGTCCGCCCCGTATTTGTGGAAGTAGCCGAGCAGCACGTGTGCGTCTTTGCCAATGTCGCCAAAGTATACGGTCTCGCCGCCCTTCTGGAGCAGCAAGAGTCGGTCGAAGTTCTCGAACAATGCACTGTTGGGTTGATGAATCGTGCAGAGGATGGCTTGGCCTGCGGCGGCGAGCTTGCGTAGGAACCGGACGATGTTGAACGCAGATTGGGAGTCGAGGCCCGAGGTGGGTTCGTCGAGGAAGAGAAGCAATTGGGGCTTTGCGGCGAGTTCGACGCCAATGGTCACGCGCTTGCGTTCTTCGACAGAGAGGCCGCTCTCGGGCGTGCCGATGATGGCGTCGGCGAGATTCTCGAGTTCGAGGAGGCACAGGATCTCTTCGACGTACGCGTACTTGTTTTCCCGCGGGACTTCGTAGGGCTGGCGAAGGTCGGCACTGAAGCGGAGTGCTTCACGGACAGTCTGGGTCGATTCGTGTACGTCGAGCTGCTCAGCATACGACGTGCCTCGTTGGAAGCCAATACCCGGTTTCTGCCCGTCGACCAGAATGTCTCCACCAACAACACCGATGTTCTTTCGGTGTGCGAGCACGTCCAGAAGTGTCGTCTTTCCCGCCCCACTTGCACCCATCAACGCGGTCAATTGTCCTGGACGCACGTATCCAAAGACGTCCCTGAGAAGACGGAGTTGGCCTGAAGCAGTGGGCACGTCGTATGTCAAATTCTCCCAGGTCAATACCGCCTTGGAAGTAATATTGAGCTCTGAGCTGTCTTCGGCATCCTGTTTCCTCTGCCTTCTTCGCTTTCGCTCTCGGAGCTTTTCGTTCAAGTCTTTTCTTTCATTGTTCTCTTTGGTAAAATAGGTCACAGTTCGACCTCCTGCGCCATACTTGATGGTTTCGCCCAGGACAACATTGGCGAAGAGAAAGACCGCACAAAGCACGACAATTATGCCCCAATTACGCCAGAGGTCGTCAGGGTCATATTGAAAGCCAGTCTTGACGTATGCCGTCCCCGAGACTTCGTCGGAACCGGCCTGAGATCCTGGTAGAGTGCAGACTTGGTGGTCAATATTGTTGTAGCCAGCACCAGAGGGGATAAGCGATTCGGAAGTGCAGCGCATCGTCAGTCTTTTGAACTCGTTCATCATCATGGCCGAAAATCCCAGGCCTAGCGCGTTGACGTAGAAAATCCATCGTAACCACACTTGCTGGCTTTGATATTGGATGATATAGCCAGAGGTGATGACAAACAACGTAATGATGATAGCAGCGAATTTGATGGCATAGTCGAAGTCTGGACACAAGCAACCGATTGTCCGGAAGAACAGTGTCATGGACAGATAGCCGGATATGATGATTAGCGTGAAGGTGAAGAATGCACCTGGAGTTCGCACAAGACCGGTCATGAAGTAAACAATCACACTGAAGACGAAGATCTGGACAGTTGCAAAGCAGAGGTCGACCACAATTTGAGCCAACCATAATGCTCCTGGACGATGAAATGTATACGCGCGATGTTTGTTGACAATTGGCCGACCAAGCATGGTAGATGCCAGCTCTGCAAAGGCTTGAAAGGCGTTGAAGAGTAGAGCAATGAACAATACGCCGCCTCGTGTGAAAGCGCCTGCCGACGTCTGGGGCTGGTTGAGCCAGACCGTACCGGTCACGATGCCGATGACGATTGAGGTGACCCAGGAGACAACGAGTGAGAACTTGTCCTGCCATTTGATCAAGAATTGTCTCTGCACCAACGCCCAGATCTGCAGGTAGAAAGGGACAGAATAAACAGAGTTCTTGGGGGTGTGTTTTCGCTTGGCTTCTCGATGTGCCGCTACGAAATCGTCGTAGATTTGTTTCTCTTCCCGGATCGACTCTCTGTAGGCTGTCATTTCTTTTGACAGTTTCTCGGAATACACAGAGTTGTTGAAGGCTTCCACGAGCGCGTCTGGGGTGGAAGGTACATTTTCAGATGATCTACCGGGTTTGTACTCCCGCTCGAACTCATCGGTACAACCGGTGAGATAGTCGGGTGTGGTCTGGCGAGGTTTCTCCAGGAAGCCCAATCCCTCAAAGTACGCCCTGGCTTCGTTTGCGGGACCAAAAAAGACTTGTCGCCCCTGGTCGATTACCATGACCTTGTCGAATTGCTTGTAGATGTTCTCGGACGCTTGATATAACGATACGAATGTCGTGGTTTTGTAGATGTTGGTCATGATCCGGAGCGATTTCGCATAATCCAGGGCGGTAGACGCATCCAATCCACGGGTGCTGTTATCCCAAGCACATACAGTAGCTGCTGTTATCATCATCTCGGCGATCGAGACTCGTTTTCTCTCACCACCTGATACGCCACGCATAAAAGGATTGCCAACAATAGTGTTGATGGTGTGCTCGATGTTGAACATCTTTAGGAGTAAGTGGATAATTCTGTCCTTAAATTCAGCTTTGCTCATGCCGGCCGGTCGCTTCCCAGGTGTTTTGGTGTCCAGGGCGAAGCCGAGAGTCTGGCCAACAGTAAGGGTAGGGTGATGGACATCATCTTCTTGATTGTAGACCGCTTCACCTCGATACATTTTGGCAAATGTCGATGAGTCAAATGGACCGTAGAGAACTTCGCCGTCAATGCCAGTGTAGCCATAGCGCTGGTTAGCAATCACTTTGAGGAATGTTGTGCATCCGCTTCCAGGTCGGCCTAGAACAAGAACCATCTCGCCCGGTTTTGCGAGACCGCGGAAGTCCCTTAGGATATTGAACTCTCTGCCCTTCTTTCCATAACCCAGAATGCTCATAATGGTCCCTGGGACATTGAAGAAATCGACAAAAGCGTCGGGGAACACCTTGACAAAATTCTTAACGCCACCAATGCCGCGTACGGTCAGGTTCTCCCATATGACGCCAATATACTTCGATTTGATGCCTGCAGCTCCTTCGGCTTCACGATTGCCTCGCAAGGTAGCTTCAAGATCAAAACCTTCCTCGGAAGTGTATTCGGACGAGGTGATAGCTTTTTCCAGATCCTTCCTCCTGGGCACAGAAGCCCTGGAATGAGTCCTTGAAACGCGACGACTAATCGAGCTCAGTTCTCTGCTTAGCTCTGCAAAATCCTTCTCAGCGCGCTCGACATCGACGCCGGAAGCTGTCCTTTGAAGACCGTATGAGTCTGAAGACGTCCGGGATTTTGCGTTTCGCTTTCCATGGTCAATGGCGTGCACCTCGCCCACAGTATCAGTTTCGGACCTCGTAGACGACGGAGATGCGTTCTCCTGGACATGGTCATTTGCGGTATGGCCATGTTGCTGGGTTGGTCGGTCGAGGCTCAATGCTCGGGAAAGGGTATTGGCCATTGTTCACCCACAACTTTCAGTTCGGAGACCTCCACAACTTCTCGAATCGCTCCCCCACGAAAGCCACCGCCGCAAGCTGGATTGAAGGACTGTAGGTCGCGGCGGACCGGGAGAAGTAAAAGAAAGGAGACGGAACGAAAACAACAAGGGACTATCTCGAAAAGATCTACGACAGCATCGTGAAAAGCACCGTCTCATATTTGGGCAGACCAAGAAGAAAGAAATTGGTAATCCGGCAGAAGGTGGATTTTCGCATTGACCGTGTCCATCGAGGTGGGATGTAGCCACCCACTGCGTGGAGCTTGTCATTGGATTCGGCAGTGCGGTAAAGGGCCGCTAGCCTCAAAGATGACTCTTATTGGCATCGCATCTCAGGCAAAATGGGGTAGACATGAGTCGGATCTGGATGCAGTGGGGTAGGCTTTTGTGGTGACCTGGAGGCGTTTGTTTGAATAAAGGAAGTCCTCGCCGTGGTCGTTACCATGCACTCAGCTGAATCCTCGAGATTGTCGACTTGCAGTGCGCGACCTTGACCGTGTTGACCCCGTAAAGCAATCACCATCCTTGTTCCGCCGTGAGTCATAGCTGCATTGCACTTCCAGTCAGGCAGTGCCACCGCCGACTCCAGTAAAACCGCAGACCAGAAGCGACTGTCCTCTGACGTCTGGTGAACCACATTCAAGGGGTTTTTCCTTTCAGCATTTCTAAGCTCTCGCTTGTGGCGGCCAGTAGGCGTGTAACTGTCGATCTTGGCCAGAGGTTGGCGCGAGAACAGAGAATCCAGCTCAAGGTCGCACAACGGGACGAAGGGGTAGTTGCCGTACATCATGCACCATGGTGAGACCTCCTCCGTCGGGAGACATGATTGGAAGAGTCAAGGATGCCGCTTAGACAGCGGCACCACGATTCTTAAGTCCTTTCTATATTTCCGCACGGATGCTCGTATTCCGTCTTGGACTTCCCCACTGTGGAGGGACCACAGTAGTACTCAAAATTGCGATACACCTCTGAAGCCTGGACCGTGATGAATGACTCCTTGCTGTGACTCGAAGACCTTAGGATCTCCGGGCATGGAGAACCATGTGGCCATCTATTGGACTTTCGACAAAATTGGTGACAAGGCAATAGGACTGTGACTCGTCTCATCAAAAATATATTTGGACATAGTATAAAAGGGTACACGACCCGCATGGAACGATGCTGCCTATTTGGCCATGAACGACACGTAGGACGTCTCAAATCACCTTCTCCTGCGTATGTGGAAGAGTCGCGCCAACCCATTTCCGCCTTGATGCTTTGGTGCAACGAGAGTCTCAGTACCCTCTTCTGCAACGTTGTGCTTGCCAACTATACTGAGGAAAACCTGATCGAGTGTCGCTCGGCTTACGCTGTAATATTGGATTTGCAGCTCGCTCTTGTTCTTTTCGAGAGCTGTGAACACCGCAGATATGCCTGAGCCATGACTGATCTCATCTTCATCGCGTCGAAATCCAGCCGTGGGCACGGAAAACCTGATCTGTCCGGCGTATATTTTGCTTTCGACGTCCGCGTTCGGGAAAGTGCTGACGATCCAGTTTCGGATACGCTCCATGTCCTCGACAGATGCATGAGGTGCTTGACAATGAACCAGGTGAACATAGTACGCGTCTCCGTGCTTGCGGCGAAGGTAATCGGTGGTGCCCAACGCCAGCATCTTTCCTGCCATGATCCCAGCTCTTGTCGCCAAGGCGTCTGCCTCCTCCATCGAGTGCGTCGTAAGAACAAGGGATCGACCAGGCACGACGGACTCCAAGGTACGCCACATGACGCGTTTGCTTGCTGCGTCCATGCCGGAGGACGGCTCGTCCAACAAGAGAACGCTGGGATTGCCCATGAGTGCTATTCCCAAGGATAATTTGCGTTTGTTGCCTCCAGATAACTTGGCGGCCATCCGGTCAGCATATTGCTCAAGTCCCACTGCACGCATGACTGCTTCAACATTGTGACGAGGATCGCTAACTCCGCGCACTTTGGCGTAAAAGTGCAGGTGTTCCGCTACTGTCATCGTGTCTATGGCGTCAAATTGAGGACAGACCCCCAACCGAGATCTGGCTTGAGCTCGATGGCGTATGACGGAAATGTCGTCAACAAGAATATCGCCTCCACGGCGACTCGGTTGAATATCCCCTCGGATGAGTGATATTGTCGTCGACTTTCCTGCCCCATTCCTGCCGAGGAGTGCAAAAACCTGGCTCCGTGGGACTCCGAACGTCACGTTGTCGACAGCAAGGTTCTTGCCAAAATACTTGGTAAGATGAAGAACCCGCAGACCATCTTGCGAAGAGTTAACCCTCGTCAACTCGTCGGAGATTTCAGCCTCCGCAGTGTCTTTGGACTCGACCTCTTCCTCTAGTTGTTTTCCGCGAAGGCGCCGGAAGAGCGGACCTGAGTCCCACCAGAGAAGCAGGCCGAATAACAGGACGGATTGCAGGATCAGATATAAGATAGGACCACCAAACGTTGTCATCGAGCCAGGATAAGAAGCAAATTGCCGATCTCTGCAGGTAATCGAGAACACGTTCAACGTGACGAACAATGCTCGAGTCAGATTCGCCACAGGAGATATTGCAGCAATCGTGAAATGACTGATATTCACGTACTGGTCAATTTTGTCGATCGGTGAGTATGTCAGGACGCTCATATATGCAATGAAATAAAGGAGAAACATGACTGCCTGGCCACCGGCCGCAAACGCAAAGGCTGCAAGTTGCGACCTCGAAAACAAAGAAATGACATATGACAGCAGTGTTGAAGCCAAGCCGTACAAGAACAAAACCACAAAGAGGTATTCAATGTGGTACCAGACATCGGAAGCCGCGCGAAAGATGATGACAGCGACGGCGCTGGTAATGACGACAATAGTAAAGTCAAATGTTGTGTATGCGAGCCAGAGGGGCGCTGATCGGACGCCGTTGCTGTAATGTAGGCCTCTGACATTGCGAAGTCGCTCGATGGTTGGGTAGAGAGCAAAAAACGAAGGATAGACAGCCATAGCCAAACCGAAGTAAGTGATCAGTTGCAGTGCATCTCCGACGCTTGCGCCCCATGGCACATCAAATGCCTGATATTGGTTAGAGATTGAGATATTGGTCAGCAGCGTGTCCAATGCGTTTTGCACGATGACCGGAAATGCAATGTCGCCATTACCTTTCCAGGCAAAAGTGGGTGAAGAACCACTATCGCCGAGGAAAAAGCCGCCAGGGGTGACATTTGCGAATTTGTTCTGGATATAGTCGTTAAATTCGTCCAGAGTGTTGACGATGTGCAGAGAGTTGAGTAGTCTGGTTGTGTTTGCAGCGACACCCCCAGCGCCGGTGCTTCCAGCAAACGTGCCGGACAGCATTTCTAGTGCACGCTGATCCAGCCGATCCCGAGGCCCTGCGACAAGCTGATAGTCGATCTGTGTGGACAATGACACGATGTCAGATATCGAAATGGCTGAAGCCGGAGTACATTCAGCCTTTTCGAAATGTTTGAGGAAGAGTGTCACCAAACCAGCGGCAATGATTGGAATGAGCAGTGCTGCAAGATATGGCAGGGTATTTCGACGAAGGACAACGACTCTCTTTGAGAAAAGGGCCATGGCTTGTCGCGTCATGCTAATTCGGCGGCCGTCCAGGAGCTGCGGGACGTCGGCAGCCGAATCATCTTTTATAGCCACGTCTGCGGCTTTGCTGGGTGATGTTGCTTCGTCACTACTACGGCTGCCGACCTCCTGGAGCTTGTTACCCAAGCCGACTTTTTGAGGAGTGTCGTGCGACGATCTGACTTCTTCCGCGACTTTGAGGAAGACATCTTCGATCGTTGGGCCGTTAACCTGGTACTCAGCAAGTCCGGCGCTGTCAATGCGGTTGAGAAACTGGGCAGCTTCTGCGGAGTCGTTCAATGAATATATCGTCTGGTCGCCATGCCGCCTATGGCTTATCTCTTGATACGTGGGGAGTTGCTGGGCCCCATGAGTATGATAGACGTGCACCCGATACCCGGAGCCTAGTCTGTTCTTGAGCTCGACAGAAGTACCCGAAGCTTTCAACGAGCCCTTAGAAAGTATCGCGATGTGGTCAGCAAGCAGCTCGGCTTCGTCCAGAAAGTGTGTCGTCAGAATGATGGAGCGCGTGCCACGCTCAGCAAGCAATATGTCCCATATCTTGCGTCGCGACAGCGGATCCAGACCAGACGAAACTTCATCCACGCAACATACCCTCGACCCTCCTGTAAACATCACGGCTAGCTGGAGCTTTCGTTTCTGCCCGCCGGACAATGTTTTGGAGCGAGCATTTGCTTTCGCCACGATGTCGCAGGAGGTAAGCAGGGACATGTTCTCGTCTTTGGACGCGGGAGTTTTGCTTTTGATCCGATTGAAGATTCGGACGTGCTCCTCGACCGTCAGATCGTCCCATAACACATTTTTCTGGGGACACAGTCCTAGACCCGTGTTTGCTTCTGGGTAGTTGATCACGATCTCGCCAGATGTGATTGAATTGAGACCTGCAATCGCGTCAAGTGTCGTGGACTTGCCAGACCCATTTGCCCCGAGCAGAACCATGATTTGACCCCGTATCGCATCCAGACTCAATTGATCGACAGCAAGGACAGTTTTTGGCTTCTTTCGCCACAACAAAGCCCGCAACTTGGCAAAGATCGACGGTCTATACACCTTTGTGAATCCGACAAGTGATATCGCGGTCGTATCGTCAGAGTAGTTCGTCTTTCTGCTCTTTGAGGCAGTTCCGTACAGGGCCCGCTCCACGTACGCTCCGAGAATGGGATACATGACTATCTGGATGACCGAGAAGATCCAGAAGGCAATTCCTGGCAGAGCTGAGGTGTTATTAGGCGCTTGTTTCACCAAGTTTGTTCCCAGGTTCTGTCTCTCGTAACGAGCCATGAAGATAACGAAATAGACATAGTTCATGGGCGGGAAAAGCAGTGAAAGTATGGCCACTGAAGCCGTGCCTGCTTTGCCCGCGACTTGTGCAATGATAGCGAGCAGCAAGCTGGTAATGACAGAGGTAATGCCGCTAAGCTGGGCTTTCTTGAAGAAGGAGGCTCCAAAGATTGACAAGGAAGACATCGCCAGCCCCGATAGGATGTTGAAAATGATCACGATGGCTGTTGATGTTTTGCTGAAAACGCCCACGGAAAGAATGATGGCCATGATGATCCAACCAGGACCGTAGAGCAGATCAAAGGCGGCATGATTGGCAACTATCCTTGCCATTTGTGGTTGCCATCGCTTGGAGTTGGGCATCATGCAGTCAAGCAATTGTGCCATGCCTTGTTCTCTCTCAGCCGCTATGAGTCCAGTAAGTTGGTAGGTCACGCCAACCACCCCAATGAAAAAGGCGACTGCAAGGATGTCGATGATGCCTCCCATATACCTGGTCCTAATCTGTTGTAGTCGCTGCTCCTTCGTCATGGACGTATAAGGGTATTCCTCCACCCGCTCGGGCAGAGTCCCCGAGCCATTGTTTCCCGATTCCACCTCTGAAATAGCGCGGTCGATGGCATGTTGAAGAGGGAGCAGGTAGATCTCTACATCGTTTTTCGAAGAGTCTGTCACGATCTTGTTCTGCAGGCCCCCATCTGCGCGAATCGAGTAATTCCAGCGACCAGCCTCGCCTTCCGATGGGGAAGAGAAGAATACCGCTCCGGCGATGCATGTTGAAGTGCCTCTGATCGAGTTTCTGCAAGTTGTCAAAAGGTCCACCTCTTGTGACAAGATTTCTACTTTTCCGCTAAAAGAGCCAGCATCGCTGGTGACTCGATCAATGACCGACTGAATGGGACCATCTGAAAAGCCATTGTTGACAAAGACCAGCTTGTCTCGCCCACCGGATACGAGGTCGAGAGCCTGAGGCAGATCACGGACTGAAATAGGACTGCCAATGCCGTAAACAGAAGGCGGGATGAAGAGAAATCGTGCGTAAGACCTGTGATTGTCAGAACTGGCAGACACTGTGTGTATATCGGTACGCACAGAAACCCCACAAAGATGCAAGGTAAGAGAAAGGCTCGTATTGTGGTAGTAAACCAGCGTCGCACGAAAGCAATGAGAAGGTTCTTGAGGATCAGAGTCCAGACTTGACGAACGAAGAGAGCCATCTTTGGAGAAACGAAGCAAAACGAGCCGAGGAAGGAACGGGTGAGGCTGTTATTGATATTGTGACATTTTCTGGGTCTGGTAGGTTGTTGAATATGGACATGAACGGGCAAATATTAGCACAGTAAAGGATATGTACTCAAAGGCAATGTATCAGACATGATATCCAGACTGGACCACCCTCCAGGGGACTTGATGCAGAGCGGAGACGTTGATGCCTGGCGCGGTCGTCTTGTCGAGGCGAAACAGATGAAGCAGCGAAGCAAGACCACAATTTCCAGCGCAGTCTATGACGACCACTAACAACCAGTCTCGCCAGTCTGGAAAGAAATACGCCATACGCGCGCCTCGGCAGTGCTGGGCGTCAAACCATTTACCCGTTAGGGTCCATCATGGGCTCACCAGGCCACTGGGCAGGCCTGATGGGTTTTAGCTGCTTGGTTCCGGGTGGCTTAGACGTGACAGCTCCCCATATTTGAGCGAAGAGGGTCCCCTGGAACGTGGAGATTTTGCTTCTCGGCAGCTCACACCTGCACCTTGCAGAGGGAACGGCATGTTTTCTGCACATCACGTTTTCCACGCCGTAGGCCGCACGTGTCGCCCGGACGACATGCCCTTGATGGCACCAAAACCATCGCACTCATGCCTTTTCAAGACCACAGACTTGTATTCGAATAGCCGTTTCCTTTTGTGACGGCGCAATGCTAGTCTAAGAGAAGAAGCATGCCGGACTTGGCTGTTTGGAGCAAGCAGAGGAACTGGCTGATTTATTTGACATGCCAGCCCGTGTTAAGACAACATGCGCGTATATGGACCGTGTCTCACCTCAGGACGCGACCGATCGAGACACGTGCGGACAATTTGGATGTGCCAGAGCTTGATACATATGCTAACGCCGACTGTTTTGATGCTACGAAGACAACTGCTCGAGAAACATGGATCAAAGCTCAGATTCTCCCGACGGTGTTTCAATTTCTGTTGCGTTTCTTGATAAGGTCGGCTGCCTTCTCAGCCACCGCGTACATCGTGGCCTGCAAATGAGCTGCTGGGATGATTGGCAAGATCGAGCAGTCGACAATGCTGAGCTTCCTCGTGCCATAGACCAACAAGTCCGAGCTCACCACACCTCCGAGTTGCTGTGGCATCATCGGGCATGAACAGCTTGGGTGTGCGAATGTTGGGCTCAGCGCGGAAGATCCGAAAGGGGACTTGGAGACCAACAATTGGTTGAAAATCTCATCCTCGGTCTTGTATTGTGGGCCCGGCACAGTCTCGACAGGAGCCAGGTGAGCGAGAGCATCTGTGGCCATCAACTCACGTGTAAAGTTCACCATGATACCAAGCTGTGTCTTGTCAAAGGGGTTGCTGAAAGCGTAGTATGTCACCACTGGTTCTCCATGAGGGTTGCTGGCGTTCAAGTAGACAGTTCCACGAGAGAGTGGTTTCTGCATAGCATTTGGAACCGAGCCACTTCCCTGGAAGGGCACCTCGAGAACAGCGACTTTGCCTGATTTGATCTGGCTGGCGAGGATCGTGCGTTGCGCTGCGAAGCCGGCCAAGAGTGCCTTGCTCGAGCTATAGATCGGAGGCAAATAACTGGCAGCATTCTGGGCCAAGAGCGATGAAATCATGGACGATGCCTTGTTGGTGATCATATTGAGCGATAGGAAGCCGGCGCTGCTGCCTTGAGCCTTGGTATATGGACCGGTCAGTTTGTTGAGATACAAAGACACTGCTTCGGCATTGTATGTGGCATTAGCCAACAAAATACCTGGATAAGGGAACGTGGCATTTACTGTGTATTGGTCAGTATTGCTACATCATGCTTGTGGATTGTTGACATGACTTACAGTTCCAGTTGAGATAGGCGGTAGGATGGTCCTGGAAATTGCTTCCAACGGCAGGGAAGTTGAGCTTTACGGGCACGCCGGCGGCTTTCAGGACATCTTTCGGTCCGATACCACTGAGTTGCAAGACTTGAGGTGTATGGACTCCGCCAGCCGCGAGGATGACCTCCTTGTTCGCCTTGAATTGATACACTTTCCCAGTGGTCCTGTCAATGGCTTCAACACCCTGCGCCGTAAGGCTTCTGTCGAACAAGACCTGGGTCACTTGGTACTCAGTCAACATCTTCAGATTGCTACGGTAAGACACAGGGTCATAGTATGCATTGAGCGAGGATGATCTGGTCTTCTTTTTGGGGTCTTCGGAGGCAGGAGTCCAGAAGACGCCGACAGCATTACCGAGAGCATGTTCGCGTATGAAGGGGACGCCACATTCCTCGAATGCAGTGAAGAAAGGATCTGGATGTGTTAGAGTGGATTTGTTCACGATGAGTATTGTTCTCGCTTACAATTGTCAGGATACTGGAACTCTGGGTAACAGGCCTGCAATGGTCCGTTCCCATACGCAGAGGTGTCCCATGTGTAGTTGTACTGGGCTTGGATGGCAGCGGTTGGCGGCGTGAAGTCGATACTCTGAATATTCTATCAGCAGAAGTCCAGTGAGCGGGTGAGATGATGTTTGCCTTTTTGAAGTAAGGGAACAGACCCGACCAACCCCATCCGGGGTTTCCCAGCTGCTCCCAAGAATCATAGTCTGCAGCCGAAGCCCGGTCCAACTCCATACCATTGACAGTCGAACCACCTCCTGGCACTGAACCTGCTAACACGGAATAGGCGTTTCCACTCATCCCAGGTTCCGGAGCCGAAGTAATGTTGAACATGTCTGCCGAGTTGAGTAGGACAGCGTTGCCTGGCCATAAGGTCGTGTTGCTTCGGTCGAATGGTCCAAATTCAAGGACAAGAACAGATGCTAAGACACTGTTAGGGATTTGAGCCGTCTAAAAAGCACCAGCACCGACCTCTGCTGTCTTCCGAGAGGCGATTGGCAACGACGAGCCCCGAAAGGCCTCCGCCCACGATCACATAATCGAACTGCTTTGCAGAGCTGCCGAGTGTACTGAACGTGTCATTGCTGCTGGTACTGCTGTCTTGAGGTAGCCCCTTTGCAAGACTGCCGAAAGCGAGCAGAGCAGCACAGGTTGAGCTGAAGTGCCCACGAAACGAAGGAGACATGATAACGAGTGACTACACAATTGAAAATGAGCGACTAGGGGTCAGATCGAAGGCCGTGGGAAGACACAGAAAAATTGATTCGGAATTCAGTGGGCAAGCAACTCATAGATATCCTTCATGTTGTGTATCTCAAGAGGGGTGCGTGGTTTTCGGCAGCTGTTCATGGTCCACCACGTGGGCTAGTCTGCCATTGCTTTCGAAAGCGAGATCAGAACTCTTCTCAAGTGGTATTACCTATTGAGATCCATCCTTCGAACATTCTGCACCCCTGGAAAGACATCAGATTATTGATCATTGTTGGGGTCTAGAAGGCCAATCTGCCACTGGCCAGGAATATTGATCGCGAGAGGAGAGCACCAAGCTATTAGTATTGTAGCCGGCGCGGCTAAAATAAAACAAGGGAGCTCCTAGGGAAATGGGATAGGGTATTGACCGGGACGAGTGGCCAGGACCTCTTGCACCTGTCTCTCCCTTCTGATGAGACAGACCGAGGCTTTCCAGCAAGCTGTTTTGACAGACCATCGCCAAGCTGACGCCAGCCGGGAATCCTAGGTCGGAGGATACCCCAGATGCGTGCTTAGACGCACGTTTTCCAAGCCTTGCGTCTTTGATTGCATGGCGAGCGAAACATCTGTGGATACTACCAGGCATATTTCCGCTCCGTGATGCTATCGACTAGACCAAGAAGCTGTCTGGATGGGCGGCGTTATTATTCGAGCATAATCAAACCAGGAGCAGGCATGATTGCAACTCATGCATTAGCGGTGAACAACCCAACAGCGACTATCACCTACTGTAGTACTACTAGTACCATAGTATCTGGTGGGATCAGATTCATATGCTCTTGGCGTCTCCAACCGGAACATCCATCGCCTTGAAGAGACCGAGGCAAAGGCCCGAAAGGGAGGTCACAGCGGCACGTATGTGGCTTTGATGAGCGTGGCAGCTGGGAACAGACAACTCGCCTGTTAAAGGCTGCGCAGAGGCTGGAAAGGACAATGTTGGGGTCAGACCTCGAACCTCGTCTCGACACGATCGAAACTTCTCCGCGTACGGAGTAGACCTAAAAGATTTCGGCTTGGGAGCCGCTGAAGCGAGTCCACACCTCAAACCACAAGATTGCCACAGCCATGGCATATTCTGGCTCGCCACGAAGGATTGACCGCGGGCCAGGTCCCAAACCAACCAGCTAATCGGCTAGCACTCGCAAGCCTAGTCTTACCGGGCACGGAATAGTGGCAGCAACCGGTTCGCATCTTAAAACTGACGCTAGAAATGGTTCTGCGATCTAGTCAGCCTCATCAGAATCCTTCATCACAGTATACGGAGCAGCACTAACTTTGTATAGAGCCCGGTAATACGAGTAACAGTCCTTGCAGCAAGGACGATGTTTGGGCTAAGGGGGTTAGACTTTACCCCTTTGCAAGGATTGTTTGACGGGCCGCTGCAACTTCACAACAGATCGTGAAAAGAGCTCTTCGAAAGGCAGCCGATGATTTTTCTTTGGCCAACTTCAGCAACGCTGATTTGTGGCATAGCTCATGCTAATCCGGCTTCCAACCACTTGACCTGCTTATGCTGTGCTCCGATACTCCCCATTGCTGTCTCAGGACAAGGGTGTGAAGGCCAAGGACCCCCGAACGATGGACATAGCGCAATAGGGTAGCAGGCTGGGGCCGCGGCAAACTTTTGCTCATGCAATGTGCTGCAATCTCTGTTCAGACGGTGAGTCTTTGTTATGGAAACTCTTGCGAAGTCATGATATATTCCTTGCCGCGATGTTGCCATCCATTTTTCTACACTGAAAACCCCGATCTGCATTCCACTCTATAGAGGACGGTCTATAAGTGCAGAATGGCGGACACGCCAGTGGTGGACAAACCGAGCCGACAAGCAGAGTTGCTGGGTGTGTCTATCATGCTCACAGTCTTTTCTTCGATTTTCGTTTCTGCAAGGTTGTGGACTAGACTCTTCAGGTCGAGGTCGTTCGGTTGGGATGATGCTTTCCTTGGACTGGCGATGGTAAGTTCAGGAGTCTCCCTAGACACGAATCCTCCTCGATGGCTGACCATACCAAGGCAGGAAGCTGGGCAGGGCAAGGCCTTACCATCGCCCAAGTCACGAGAGGGCTGGGCCTTACGATATCGAAGGTTCAGCCATCCAACTTCGTACCAATGCTCAAGTACACTCAATTCGCAATATTCACGAATGGCATTTCAATGTGCTTCATGAAAGTCGGCATCGGACTATCGCTCCTGCGCCTTAATCTGAGCAAACCACTCAACTGGGCTGTGGTGGGCTGCATAATCCTCAGCCTTCTGGTGAACCTGATTGTGTTCCCGGGTATTTTTGGGCAGTGCCAGCCTATGAACAAACTGTGGGATCCCAGCGTCGAAGGCACCTGCTGGCCGGAACGTGCTAGTCTAGCATTCGCTTACACGCAGACAGGTATGTATAGGCTCGTTCACCATGCGAGTGTTTTCGGGCTGATATCTTTCAGTTGGAAACATCCTGACCGATTTTGCCTTCACTTTTGGGCCCTTGTTTTACCTTTCCAAAGTCAAGGTTTCGCAGTACAACAAATGGGCACTTCGAGGCGTCTTCCTCATAGGTTTGCTGTGAGTCTGGCTCGGCTGGTCATGTCGTTCTTCTTCTAATATGGTTGCAAGCGCCACTGCTTGTGCCATCGCAAAGGCAACAGAACTTCCAAAAAACGAAACGTCAACAGATCCTACTTGTGAGTATATCCCCATCGATTGCCCTTATTGTTTGTTGTGCTGATGGATTTCAGATGACACTGTCTCTTTGACACTTTGGGTCATGTAAGTCATCGTTCGGAGTACCACACCCCTATCTTCGTTCTGACCGACTGTAGCGCCGAGATCTCAGCCGGTCTGTTTGCTGCCTCCCTGCCTCCCCTCAAAAGCACCTTTGAGCGTATCCTGGTGCGAGTATTTGGCGTGCACTCGGGCCTCACCACTCCTTCCGCAACCAGGACCAAGGGGCATAGCTACACAAACAGTCGGACCCTGCGGTCTTCACGCCGCCCACCCCCAGGCAGCTCCATGGGCACTGGCTTCGAGTTCGAGGAGAATATGCCGCACGGAACTGCAACGTATGTCATGGGAGACATGGGCAAGATGAAGAAAAAGACAGACAATGAAACCATTAGTGTTGAAGAGGACCAGAAACACATCCTTCATGCAGGAAGTGTCAAGACCGGCAGCGAGGGGAATGAAAATGAAGGGCCCCAAGGAGATTGGATAACGAAGACGATCGAATACACCGTGAGCGATGCTCAGTCTCTGCATAATCGCGGAAGGGACTGACACGCGGTCCTCGGTGTCAAGATTGCTAAAGATCCCACGATGCTTGGGCAACTGTATAAATTGGATGAATCGAAAGCGTGTACATACAGTCTGTCACCGACCACCCTGTATTTATATCAACAGCACAGATCTCTCAAAGGTTTGAGTTGAAAAGAATCTCTGTTAGACTACTAACGGTTCCACGGGCTATGTCGCCTATCTCCGTCTCGAGTACAATGAATCGACACTTCATCTTACTTTCAAGTGATCTAACTCTACTACCCCAACATCGGACAGCAATCCGAGTAGCAAACAACCAAAAATACCTACAGACTTCCAACCATATTCGATCGATGCACCAAATCTGCGTGTCTGGTGTCAGGCGCGCGTCGATAGCCACACAATGCCTGCCCATATATCCTCCCGGTGGTGAATCTTAGGTAGCAAACGTCCCTTGATCCATTCTGCCGACGAAACACATGTGGTCCGACTCCCTCAGAATCTTAACAAGAGCACGTCCTGCTATCAGTTGCGTAGTGTTAGTCTGTAGGGTCATGACAAGACGACGTGATTGATGATACCAGTAAATGATGACGGGAAATATATTAGAAAGTGTGCCGGAATACCATGTTCGTTCCAGAGTATCTTGGATACGAAATGGCAAGAATTGCGATCAATGGTGCTCACATCAGGTTTCACGTCGTTCGAGATAAGTATTAGGCCCTTGAAGGTGCCCACGAATCCTTCCTTTGTCACCCTCATTAGAGGAGATGCGTCCATTGACACCACAGCCGTTTCCACTAACGCGGCAAGGAGTTCTCGGGGACGCAGAGCAACAGCCCCAAATTCGTAGAAACTCCGCAGTCCGTTGGTCTTCCGGGTGCTCGAGAGACCACGTATCTGCTCGCAAGTAACCCAACACAACCCAACGAAGCAGTTGATTTCATCACGTTTGTGACTTGTATTTCGATAGCAAGCAGCCTTGATAGGGTACGCGACTGGGGGTGACTGGGGATGCCCAGGATCGACGGAGATCCACTAAACTTTAACAACATTAAAAAGTGTTTTGCTAGGACAAGACCAGGCAGGTCAGCCGAATGACTTCATCTTTACTGACTACATTTCCGAACTGTACCGTGGGTGCGTGGGCGCAATTAAATTAATCAAGTCCTTTCTTATGACCTTGTACTTATTTTCTCCCGGCTGTGTGAACATTGATACTCTCTATAATGTCTAGCGAGTGAGCATTTGCATATCGTCTTCCCTGTCAGCTGCAAAAATCTTCTTCTCGGTGACGGTTCAGGGCAGCGAGCCACGATCCGAGCATTTCCTACCCTTTTCGGTCTCCAGCTTCATCATCCTGTCCTGATACGTCTAGATGCAGAAGAGCGTGTTATACACCTTCAAGCCAGCTGCTGCTGCGCTCAGACCCTGTTCGCAATGTTTCACAATCATCCGGTCGAGACAATTGTTCAGACGCAGGCTGCAGCCCTTCTCGACCTCTCCTAACTGTACCCAAGAGCGACCTCCCCCTCCGAATCACAATGACAAGAATCCTTCTCGAACCGAACCACCTCCCAAATCTCCCTCAATGGAGATCATTCTGGCCGAGACCAGTCCGGAAGATAATTCCCTTCTCGCTCCCGTCCACATTCCCGAAGCACCGAACGCCATCTTAAAGTCAGATCACCCTGCCACAAATATTCTCGCCCAGTCAGGAATCGTGGTACAGAGGCAAATAGAGATGATGAACCTGTTCCTGGGCTTCGAACAAGCAAATCGGTACGTCATACTAGATCCTCATGGAAATCATATTGGGTACATGGCGGAACATGATGGAGGATTTGGAAAAGTCATGGCACGCCAATGGCTGAAAACACACCGTGCATTCACGACTCATGTGTTTGACAAGCATGCAAAAGAGGTTCTAAGATTTCATCGCCCATTCTCTTGGTTTGTCACTCATATGCGGGTCTATGATCCTCTAGAGCCGAACAGCAAACCGTCATCCTCCACGTCCGACGGTTTAGTGAGCTCTGACGGGTTGACTGGTATGCAACAAATCTCGCATATGCCTCTTGATACCATGCGCGTGGTTGGTGAAGCTGTTTCCGAATGGGCTCCCATGCGACGCAAGTACAACTTATTTGTTCCTCAAGACGACGCCGTTAGTGAACCAGGCTCTGCGAGGACGAGCTCACTATCGTTCCATCAGTTCGCAGCGGTCGATGAGCCCTTCTTATCCTGGGATTTCTCCCTCCGTGACCGAAATTCTCGCTTGGTTGGCTCTGTCAATCGAAGTTTTCGCGGATTTGGTCGTGAACTATTCACGGATACAGGTAGTTACGCCCTTCGTCTGGATGCGGCGGGATTAGACAACGAACAGAATCAGGATCAAGCCGCATCAGAACCAGGCTCGAAGCAGCATGCCTATGCCGAAGCCTTAGGAGGACATGACGGCAACTCCAGTTTGACTCTCGATCAAAGAGCAGTGATGCTCGCCACGGCCGTCACGATTGATTATGACTACTTCTCTCGCCATAGTTCGCATGGGAGTGGCGCCTTTCTACCAATCTGGCTGGGTGGCGGAGGCGAGGCAGCAGGTGGTGCGGCTACAGGCGCAGCAGGAGCTGGTGAGGCTGCTGGTGGCGCTGTTGCAGGCGGAGCCGGCCGAGCTGTAGGCTCAGCCGCAGGTGGAGTTGGTGCTGGTGAAGGCGCCATTGCCGGTGCCGGTACAATGGCAGGCTATGAAGCAATGCAGAGAGGTATGGGAAGAGAATCTCGACCCATGGGGGACGACGCCAGTCCTCAGGACCAACCATATGGCCAGCCCAATGACTCTCAACCTCCACAAAACACACCCAGCTCTGAACAACAACCATTCGACCGGCCGTTTGATTCTCAATCGCCGCAACAGGGCTTTGGTGACCAAAATCAAGGCCAGGACGTCTGGGGCCAGGGCTCAGATCCATGGAGTGAAGGACCCGCGCAGGGTCAATCAGGGGGTGGTGAAGGTGGAGGATTTTTCTCGTCTCTTTGGGATAATTTCTTTGGAGATTAAATGAGTGGACATGATCGGATACAAAAGTCTCATCGGCTTCACCCCGCAAGTACGGAGCTACACTGTCGCACTATTCGTTTTCATGTCGAGACAAATGCATCTGCTGTCTAGATGAGGAGTCCTGACGGACACTGGCGGCTATTCTCGGTTCGACTTTGAGAGGGTCCAGATGCTGGCGAAAGCCTCGTCGAAATATGCGTGGTAGTCTCTGATCTGGGTCGATCTCGGTACGATGCATATACTGAAATGGACGGCCAGCGCTATAAGAGCTCCATTGGCAGGTATCCGTCGCACCTGTGCACCTTGCGCAGTGAACACTACGATCTTCGTGATCTTCTTATCTGTCAGCAGCTCTTCGGCTGTTGATCCTACTTGGCATTACGACTTCGCTTGCTGGGGCTTTGGGTACGGCAACTTGTCCAAAAGGACGTGGTGGGCTTTGAATAGTACCCGCACATGGGATAGCGATCAACTCCCACCAGTCAGCAACACGAAAATCTATCTACCCCCCGACTCCGCCCACTTGGCGTAGCCCGCATCTCTTGGCTGCCGCTTGCCACGTCTTGGACTGCATCATTCTACTTCTTGCATTTGTCCTTTGCCAGTTTGCTTATCTTTTCTCCTTCTCCATTCCGTCCTAGAGATTCTTGGATTCATACGCAGGAGCTTGTCCGGCGCCTTGGCTCATGCTTCGAGCGCCCAGAGGAGCCACTGACGTCGCATCGCTCAGCTGCCATGATCACGATAATCAACCAAGGTAGGCTTCTAACTAGGTCAGCCTTATCCTGGTCCTCTGCTTTGATGCAGTGTAACGTAACGCGAAAGCCAAATCACCAGGAATAGCGTCGTGTGACCGAATTGACATCGGCCCCTTGAAAAAAAATGATAAAAGAGCATGGCCAGGGCCCAGCAATTTGTGCGCGTCTCCGCTGGCCTTCGCACTTCCTGCTTCCCATCTCACAGTCACTATGGCAGGCTTTCATGAGAGGAACCCGGATTCGCCTGAGATGATGGAGAAACCCGATTACAACACCCAGCAGAGGACTCTCTCCCCAACGGACAGAGTTGACGTTCAGGGAACCCAGTTCCAGGAAGGCACTCAGCTTCATCGAGGTCTCAAAGCTCGCCACATTACCATGATTGCCATTGGGGGAGCCATAGGTCAGTGATACCATCACAGCTCACAAGGACTGCTTCTCATTCTGATGGCTCCAGGCACCGGTTTGATTATCGGTACAGGTCAGGCGCTGGCCCGCGCTGGGCCTGGCTCCATATTCATCTCATACACGGTCGTCGGCTTCATCGTCTACCTAGTGATGTGTGCACTAGGCGAGATGGCCGCCTGGCTGCCTCTCTCATCTGGCTTCACTGGATATGCGGCTCGCTTCTGCGATCCCTCGTTAGGCTTCGCTCTCGGCTATACATACTGGTTTAAGTACATTATTGTCACGCCTAACCAGCTGACAGCTGGAGCACTCATCATCCAGTACTGGGTAGATCGTGACAGAGTCAATCCTGGAGTCTTCATCGCCGTTTTCTGGGTCGCCATTGTCTGCATCAACTACTTTGGGATACGATTCTTTGGCGAATTTGAATTCTGGTTGTCGACTATCAAGGTCCTTGTGATTGTGGGTGTCATCATCTTGTCGCTGATTCTCGCACTGGGCGGCGGACCTGACCATGATCGCAAAGGGTTTCGGTAGGTTCTCTTTATTGATGCATCGATCAGGCGACTGATAGAAAGCAGGTATTGGAACGATCCTGGCGCCTTTGCAGAATATATCGATACAGGCGCTACTGGTCGTTTCATCGCCTTCTGGTCTACAATGGTCACCGCTACGTTCGCCTACCTCGGCACGGAACTCGTCGGCGTGACAGTTGGCGAAGCTCAAGTAAGTAACGTTCCCGCCGGAAATGGTGTGGCCTCTGCTGTAGTCTCATGCATTGTTTCTGGCCGCGATGCGAGAGCTTTCTGACGACTTGTAGAACCCACGCAAGACTATCCCCCGCGCCATCAAGCTTACTTTTTATCGGATCCTGTTTTTCTATTGCCTCTCCGTCCTATTACTGGGCATGCTGGTCCCCTACAATTCCGAAGAGCTCGCTTTCGCTACCAAGGCATCGAGCTCGGCGTCTGCATCTCCATTCGTCGTTGCCATCAAACTTGCTGGGATCAACGCTCTCCCTGGCATCCTGAATGGCTGCATCCTGCTGTTCGTCTTCTCCGCCTCCAATTCCGATCTGTATATTGCCAGCCGGACCCTGTACGGTCTTGCGAGCGAAGGAAAGGCACCTGCACTGTTTCGGCGGACCGACCAGCGAGGTGTGCCCGTTTATGCGCTTGGCCTCTCAGCGGCGTTTGCCTTACTGGCATTTATGAACGTCTCCGACGACTCCAAAGTCGTGTTCGGGTATTTTGTTAACCTTACTACTATCTTTGGTCTCTTGACCTGGATATCTATCCTGGTTGCGCACATCTACTTCGTCCGAGCACGCAGGGCACAAAACGTTCCCGACACGGCGTTGGCATTCAAGGCGCCTCTCGGTGTGGCAGGGTCCTGCGGAGCTCTAGCCCTTTGTATCCTGATTTCCCTTACCAAGAATTTCAACGTCTTTACACACTCGGAATCATATGGTGACTTCGACTACAAAAACTTTGTCACCGGATATCTGGGCATACCTTTGTATCTGATCATGATCTTCGGGTACAAGCTATGGACGAAATGCAAGGGCGTTAAGCCTCGTGAGGCGGACCTATGGACTGGCAAGGACATCATTGATCGTGAGGAAGAGGAATTTTTGGCAGCGAAGCGCGCAAAGGAGCTAGAAAGGGGCAAGGGTGGGAATTGGTTCTACAGGACATTTGTCTCGTGGCTTTTCTAGGCCATGCCCATTGTCAGCGAGGCCTTCAACAGGTGTGTAGATATGCAGACATAGATTACTCAGCATGGCACTGTGACCCTCCTCGCACCATACCTCCTCCTCTCTCCTCATACCAGCTTTCTCCACACTGATCTGCCCGCTGCGGAGGAGCCTGTAGTGCCTGTACGATACTTATATGGCCTTGGTAGCAAGTGTATGGAGTATTAAATACTTAATCGCCAATGCAGGCTAAAGTTCGACTTCCATTCCTGGGTATCTCCTCTTGTTGTTATGAGCCTTCACAATGGACGGCGTCGCCTTGGATACGACAATCCCAGTCCGCCGAAGGGCCAATCTGGTTTGTGTTCGCTGCCATGAGAAGAAGGTGCGTCTTCGGTAGACTTGCCCATGACCTGAACCGATCTTGAACGACTGAGTCTCTTACATATGAAGCAGATCAAGTGTGACATTTCTTCACAGAGGAATGCATCAGGGTGCAGTCATTGTCGTTATGCCCAAGAGGCATGCAGGTATGAACCATACACGATTAGTCTTCCGAACCGCTGACAGCGATTTTCCAGCATCCGCGCTTCAAGGCGTAAAGGTCCTCGTCGACGAGGGCACAATGATTCAGCGACAGATGTGTCGTCTCCTCCACGTAGAAGAGAGCCTTCTTCGCAATGGTCTCCTGCTCAACCAACCACCAACCACACCTTTGCCTTGTTACAGCAGAGCTCAACTATCGATGATCGGGCACGGCATTTACTTCAGAGTACTCGACAATCGCCTGCGCCGGACCAGATGTCGAATGCCGAGACCCAAGAGCAGGGTTATTTGGGCCAATCTGGTTTCATGCCCATCTTCAGTCAACGTGCCCAATCCAATCCCAGTCTGGCGCACTCGTCGTTGCACGGGCTTGACGTATCAGCACTGACGGTTCCCCGCGTCCTCCAGCAAAGCTACACGGAAACGTATCTGGAGTTTTGCTTTCCATGGTGCCCTGTCCTGGAGCAAAAGGATCTGCTGGCTCATGGCCCATTTGCGGACTCGGTCCTTTTGCAACAAGCTTTGGCGCTTTTGGGCAGTATTATCAATCCTCCGAGGTTGCAGCATGCCTCTTCGCAAACATACTACGAGCGCATGAAGATGCTCTTCTACCGCAACCACGAACGGAACTCCCTTGTCCGCATCATCGCCATCACACTGGTTTACTGGTGGAGTGCTGGTCCTCCGAACCTGGTCAGCATGGACAGCCAGTATTGGTGGAACTCGGTCGCCGTCCGGATGGCTCAAGAGATTGGTTTGCACCGAGAAGTGGCCCCTGATCATGTGTTCAGACCCGGTGAGACGGCTAGCCTGAGGCGGCGCGTCTGGTGGACCCTATTTGTAAGTTTTCTGCCTGGTGATGCAGTGTCGACACTGACATACCACCAGGCTCGCGAGCGCCTGACGGCAATCTGTCAAGGACGTCCCTGTATCATCCACCCGGACGATTGCAACGTCAGATCGCCTACCATCGAGGACTTCCCCAAAGACAAGGCCTCTCAAGCCGAAGTGTTCGTCAACTGGGTCAAGATATGCGCTATTGTTGGCGATGTTTCCAAACATTTGGTTAATCGCACTGAATCTACGCCGTTCCCGTTTGACCTTGCGCAACGACTGATCGGATGGGTACGTGCGTTGCCAGACCATCTCCAGCTACCCTTCAGTACAGGGCAGAGTTCGTACTTCGACCGACATCTGTATCAACTCCACCTTCCTTATCTAGCGGCCATCACTCTGCTCTACATGAGTCCATCCGCTCACCCCCTGCCTAAGGCCTATACGGCAGCCATACTGTCCGCTTCCCTAGTGGGCCGAATCTTTGAAGACTATCTGGCAAGAGGACATATTCGTTTCCTCCCGGGAATATCCGGGTGGTACATCAGCATCGCCATCCTTGCGCTCCTGCATGCTCGGCAAGTCAACGGCCTAAGATCTGAAGCAAGTGAGCAAATCGACATCCTGTATGTCGCCCTGAAAGAGATCTCAAAGCTCTGGCATTCGTCAAAAATGTTCCTGGTTGGCTTCGAGAGACTTCTGACCGGGTCACATCTACCGCCTGGTCGGACGTCGATCAATGCACCAGCTCCGTCGAACGGAACCGTGTCGGCGCTGGATGACTTGGCGGGAGAGCCTGGGATCAATTACCTGGACTTCTTCCCTACCGCGACCACGGAGACGAGTCAACTGTTTAAGGTGTTGCTGACGGAGAATCCTCCCAACATATTCATGGGTGCTGAGTGGGCGAACGACTTGAGCATGCAACTGCACGACTTATTCGACCAACCATTCGAGGATGTCAATTTTGACTCGTTGATGTTATGATATTTCTCGTAGTTGACAGCCTCAACCACAGGGTTCGAACATCTTCAGAACATTGGATGCTACAGAGTCAGTCACGGAGAAACTCTAGGCCTGCCCTTTCAGTGCTCCCTTGAAATCCTCCAGGAACCTCCAATAAACCTTCTGCCGCACTTCTTTAGCCTTCCAGTCGTTCGCTTCTGCCGGGAACATATCAACTATGCCCTTGATTGTGCCATCATGCGCATAAATGAACAAGACATTGTCCTCAGCGTCGGCTTCCTGAACCTTCTTGATTGTACGAATGGTTTCGGGAATGTCCAGCCCCATGTTGGGATCAAAGAAAGTTTGGTTTGGCGCTCTCGACCGAGTCTTCTGGATTTCTTCAAACTCCGCACCGGGACACACGCCGCCACGATGATGGCTCAGGGCGGCTAGACGGATCTCTGCTGGAAGAGGCAGAAGCTCGGATGGACGCAATTCACCGGCGTGATGACACAGGTCACCACCCATCATGATGAAGCTATCAGGAGTCGTCCTTGCCAAACCTGCCAGATGTCCGATGGCGTGCCCGGGTGTGTCAAGGAGGTAGAAAGACCCGTCTTCGAATAGGTCGAAGGCCCTGAATTGCCCGATCCTCAGGACGCCGTCTTCTTCGAAGCTGATTTCCCGCACATTTCGGCCTCTTCAGAACGGTGAGCTGAGGACGTGAGTGGCTTTGCAGATCTGTCACTTACTTGAAGTCGCTTTCGCGGACCGGAGAATCTTGCTTCGCAGGATAGCCTGGGAGGAAAGCCTCCTTGAACCCTGGACCCACCACCAACTCCGTCGATGAAGGAAACGTGGAAGGGTCACCTAGGTGGTCCCAATGCCAGTGACTTCAAAATCACATCGTTAGCCAGCATCACGAGCAAAACCAAGGCAAGGGTCGCTTACCTCCAAACAATACTGTTAATACCCGACGGGTCCATACCATCTTCCCGCAGAATATCTGCGACGTGCTTGTCCCCAGAGATTTCCCATCCACGTTTCACCAGACCGTCCACAACTACAGGCGAGAAATCACGCCAGTTGGGCGGAACACCCAGGTCGAAGAGTGCCTTCTTTCCGGTTTCGCTTTCGACGAGAAATGACCACGTTGGTATCTCCGGCATGATATCCATCCCCGGCATGGGCGGTGTCATTAGATAGTCCGTTGGAAGACCATTGATTTTCGTGGTCGAGTCAATGATACGGACACGGGCTACAGCGCCTCCTGGCACCGAGAAACGTTTCGTGGTGACCATATTTGCGAGCTACACCCGTTGATGCTAGAGTTCTTCAGAGGGTACTGTCTGTCTGTCTGTCTGCCTGCCCAGATATTGGTTGTGTCGCAGGGACTGCAGGTACATCAAGGCTGCCATATCGCCGGTTACTCGTCGTCAACCCTGTTGACAGTTTTGCGGCCCGAACCAAACCCCGCACTCTACCTTGAGGAGATGGAGGCACGAGATTAGTAGCACCTAGGCGAGCTTGAAAGCTTTGAAGGCTTGAGGGGTCGACTGCCGGAGTTCTGCGGCCTTGATAACCGCCATTACCGAGCGGCTTCGAGTCTGGTGCAGGGCAAGCATACGGGGCTCGTTCAGGCATCAGAGGCCGTTGGAAGGGGAAGAGTCTGGCTGAGGAGCTACAGAGCTCGCAATCTCTTCTAGCAGCGTGAAGATTCTTGAGTGGCTGAATGTTTACGAATTGTTACAGATTGTATGAGCATGCCGGTACGTCATCCACCTGCAAAGTCCAGAGTCCTCCTCAGAGAGCTTTACGAAACGCGGCCATCAACTACCCGCGGTGAGCTTGTTTTCAGGATTAACACCAAGAAACTACCATACCGGATGAATCTGAACCTGGAAATTCGTCAGCAAGAGCTCATCGTCCTCCTGCAAGACTAGGACTTACCTTGTCGAGATTCCATATTCCTTCTCGAGCATAAACATCCTTTGACAGCTCTTGGAGAACTTCTTCTTTCGAGCGTGCCTTTGCAATGACACAGCTTCCGTTGAACTGCTTGTCTCCGTCCGGGCCAGGAGGTGCGCTCAAGGTGGCGCCTGTCGTCGATCAGCATATCAGGCACAAGATCTGAACAGGGTTTGTAGCCACGAACCTCCCATCACCCAAATGCCGCTATCGATCCGCGGCTTCAGGCCTTCGAGATGCGAGCTGCAACTGATCAGAATGGCTGAGAGGGCCGAGACGTGGTGATATGATACGGTCTTGCTTTCATACGCTTTGGCAGAGCGTCCTGATGATCTGGGATCAAGACTATCCATTCAATGGGTGTCTCAGACATCATGCGCGAGTTGTACAGCTTTGAAAAGATCCCTAAAATTGACCGGCCTCGTCCAGGTGGTTGTCGAAATCACAATACCCACTTTACTGATCTCTGGCAGGCTGACGACCAGGCTGACCGAAAGCACATTCAAACAAAACAGTACCTCGTGCTTACAAATCTATACAACCGAACGAGAACAGCCGGCAAGAGAGTACTACCAGTTCACCTGTTCTCCGCATTTTGTAACATGGAGGTGTGGGAAAACTATGGAGCATCTGGAGAAACGTGTCGGCGACACAGCCGAACCAGTATAACCGAACCACTATCACCTTTGACTCGGCATAGTCCATCTTAGAAGCAGGAATGGCTAAAGTTACCTGGTGGTGGGGAGCATATTGCGGCAGTATAAGATTACCGGATCACCTTCCAAGGCCCACCACTTTCCTGAAACCCTCTCCTTGCCACCTACCTTGTTGTTCGACGGAGAGTTACTCATCTTGGTGTCTGGAAAAAACATGTCTGCAATCCACGTCGATCAGGAACCCAAGTTCAACGCCGCACATATGGAGTTCGAGGAAAAGCCCGCGGACTACGCGCAGGAGCTGGGTGCTCCCCAGCAGGACTTTGTCATCGACACCCAGGTCGAGAAACGCATCAAGTATACCGAAACCCATGTCTCCGAGATTCTCGTTGCTATGCTGATAGTTTTCGCAGGCGGAAGATTGATGCCAGGCTGCTCCCGATACTCGGTATGATGTATACCTTCTCTCTCATTGATCGGACCAATGTTGGCGGTGCCCGGATATCTGGACTTGATGAAGCTGTCGACCTCGACGTGGGTAACAGAGCCTCCACCATCAGTAGGTATCTGCTCAGCCCACGGGATGTGAGCCACGCAGCTCACTGGTGCTACAGTTCTGGTCTTCTACGTAGGATATGTCATATTCGAACTGCCGAGCAACATTGTCCTCAAGAAGCTGGGAGCCGCAAATTGGCTGTCGTTCCTGGGAGTCGCATGGGGACTGATATCTCTGGGTATTGGGTTCAGCAAGAACTGGGGAACGGTGGCAGTACTGAGGGTGCTCCTCGGCATACTCGAAGCGGTGAGTTTGAGTTCTCCCTCCAGGATTTCTCATCCAGACACAACATGGCCTGACAATGGTTATTGACTCTTGACTCAGGGTCTGTTCCCGGGATGTATCTATTTGATCTCGGCCTGGTATCGGCGATACGAGGTTCAGAAGAGGTACGATGAATTTCCTGTAGGGGTAAAACAGACCTCACTGACCCAACTTCCGCAGAATTGCAGTGTTCTTCATGACAGCCTCGTTCCTCTCGTCATTCTCCAATATCTTGGCCTACGGCTTGACACAAATCGCTTCCAACCCGGAACTTGACGGCTGGAAATGGATCTTCATCGTCGAGGGAGCCATCACCGTCGGCCTGGCCATTATGGCACGATTCATCATTGTCGACTTCCCCGAATCACCCAGGAACAAGTTCCTCACTCCCGATGAAGTTCGAGTGGTGACCAACAGACTGCTGGCAGAACGTGGAACTGCCGAAGGTGGCAAAGTGAGCTGGAAAGTGATCAGGGAGACCGTCTTGGACTGGCAAGTCTGGACCATGTGAGTTTTGCTCCGGTCCAACACCAACCAACTTAGTCGACGCTGCTTCCCCACTGCCCTCAAAACACCTACATTATGTCCCGATAACGCTGACGGACGGCTGCTTTTAGTGCGTGTGTCTACATGAGTGGATCCTGCGGCACATACGGCTTCCTGTTCTTCCTGCCGCTGATCCTCCGTAACGGGTTGGGCTATTCTCAGTCCCTCTCGTTTTGTCTCACTGCTCCCCCCGCGGCGGTGGCGGTGATTTACGCGCTCGGAATATCCTGGGCAGCCGACAAGTACCGTGTCCGAGGACCGTTCATCCTGATGCATTGCGCGCTGGGGATCGTGGGTCTTTGCATGATCGGATTCCTGGATCCTCCGACACCGCGATACATCGGCTCGTTCCTGGGAGAGTGTGGTACCAACGGACTCATCGTGACGGGACTGGCTTGGGGCCAGAACAATGTCAGAGGCGACGCCAAACGCAGCGTGGCCACGGCGATCCAGGTCATGATGGCTGCTGTGGGAGGCATTTACTCGGCATTGGTGTTTCGGCAGCAGGTCAGTTCCTCTTTAGTATTTACCCTCTAGCCCCTTGAGGCCTTCCTTTCTTTCCTTGACTGATTGACGAGATTCGAATGACAAACTGACACTGACTCTGACTCTCAAAACAACAGGATGCACCAAACTATGTGCCTGGCCTCGTGGCTACGGGTGCTTTGATCTTGCTGGCTGGAGTGTTGACGCTCATCACCTGTCCTCTGTTGATTCGAGCGAACCGTAAAGCTGACAGGGGTGAGAAGGTCATTGAGGGCGCTGCGGACTTCAGATATACTTGGTGATATATCAGGGAGACGAAGACCCTGGGAGCAGTCGGCAGTCGGCGGTGCCTCGTACTGTTGAGTGAGTGAGTGAAGACCGTTTCTGGCTGGGAGGGTGGTTGTCTTTGCGGTATTGGAGTTTGACCTCATAGAGTACAGTACCTGGGTGGTTTCAATAAAGAGGATAGATTGTCCAAATATCAAGGGCTGCCCACCACCAAGGGGTACTCGGCGTATAAAAGCGTACCATGAGCTATCTAACGATCCCATTCCTATACCCATCAATACTCAGCACCCTCTGTCCGCTCTCCTCATATTCTCTGCTTAACATTTCCTCCCCTTTCGATCCTCCTCCAACGCCTTGACAACATCGACAATCGCCTCGTCCTTCCTACTCGTCCACGCATGCGGTCCTGGGCCCGGATCATTCAACAAACTCACCTCCCTCCACCGATCCGGATGCGTGACTTCCAACACCGTGCCCGACGGGAACCTTTTGCTCGATCCTCCTCCGTCGGCCCCGTCTTCAAAACACACCGCCATCATGCCCCTAGCAATCTCGGCCGTCGAACACAACTTGTCCTTATCCGGATCCACAAACCGAATCGCCTCCGGGTGATCATACATCAGCGGACTCATCGTCGGCCCGGGCGCCACGGCCGTCACCCTGATGCCCTCCATCTCGCTCAATTTCGCCATCGCCCTTGCGAAGTTGCTGATCCCCTGCTTCGCCGCGCCATACAGCGGTGTGAGGATACTCGACTTCTGCGCGCCCGTGCTGCTCACCAGCACGATGTTGCCCCTCACCCCCTGTTGTCCTTGTCCTCGGGGTCCTGGTCCCGCCTGCACCCACTTGCGGATGGCGATGCGCGACATTTTGATCGGATGCTCCAAGTTGATCCGGAGCAGCTTGTATCCGTCGTCGTCTTTGTCGTTCCAGAAATTCGGCGCGGACTGAGCAAGAGAACACAAGACAACATATTAGCCAACACGTCTAGCAAACAAGTCTAGCCCAGCATATATCCAACCACGCCATATATTAACGATGTCAACGGGCCATGTAACCCTACGCAGAGCCCAGCCATAGGCACAACCCGACTGAACGAGCCCAAGACGGAAACGAGACCACGGGACAAGAGGAAGAAAGAAAGAAACAGACAAAGAAGAAAAGGGAACGTACAGGCTCATAAACACCAGCCCCCGGACACAGAACGTACGGCACCCCTCCGAATTCCTTCTCGTACACATCGAACGCGGCCTCGAGCTGTTTCCAATCACTCACGTCCGTCTTGTTGAAGACCACGCGTGGTGCTGGTTGTTCTGCTCCATCTCCGTCGTGCTTGCTGTTGCCAGTGCCATTGATGACCCCGGCCGTGTGTGCGTCTGCGACTGCGTCCTTAAGAGAGTCAAGCCAGAGCTGCGCCTCGCGATGCAGGCCCAGGTCACATATGAGCACGTTGCAACCCTTCTGGTACAATGCTTTTGTGAAGGCCAGACATATTCCTGGAAACGACCATCTCAGGTGTTAGAAAAATGTTTGATCACTCTCGTCAAATTTACTGGCTTAAGGACGTCGTCTCCCCCTTTCTCTCACCCACTTACCTGAACCGCCTCCAGTCACTATTGCCCCTTTTCCTCTCAGATCCGGTCGTGACATTGTTATCTCAGAGTTTCGTTCAGGCTCTATAGAGTAGATCTTGTCTTTCGGTTGCAAAGACCAAAGTTGAAGTCCTCTTAGAACACTGGTAGTGGTCTGCCTAAGCGTAAAATAATGGCAGTACGTTGGAAATTGCCATGCTCCTGTTCTACTAGTATTGTCTCCCATTCCTTCCCCCTTCCCCTTCCCCTTCCCCCTCCCCACGTTTTACAATAGTACAACCGTAATCTCCAACGCTCCAAGAACCGAGGTGACAAACACTAAACAGATCTACATTGGAGTAGAGCCGATACTACCGGCTTTGCCGATGGAGAGAGCAAGACACGAGAAACAAGATTCCATGGGTGCCTGGACCCAGGACTGGACCTCGTCGTGATTATTCTATAGGTACTTGATGGGTAGTACATTTAAATGATCCTGATCACTTTTGAGTGCCCAGTATTATTAACCTGGAGTAGTTTGCACTGGCAGAGAGACAATCACTTGAGACACCCACGACTCCCAATTTAATAACGTCGTGACTTATGAATATTCAAATGTGCGTGGGCAGAGATCTAAGTAAAGGCCCCAAAGTAAGAGCCAGAGCCTTGATCAGCCGACAGCCTGTTCGAGTCCTGTTCGAGTCCAGGCCGGCCGAATCCAATCGCTCATTTAAGCACGAATGCGTGCAACCTCCAGAGGATTCGGCTTTCCCAAAGTCCATCACTGTCATGTCCGCTGTGTCTCAAAATTGCAATTCTGCAGTACAAACAGTCAATGTTCCAGTTCATCCAGAAGCACATCGAACCGGTATCAGTCCAAATATGTCGGTCACCCCAGATTCAAGATGGCGGTCCAAGATAGTGTTCCTCCAGATATTCCTTCGTCCTTTCTCCGAGATATTCCGTCCCCTTCTCTCCCAGATATGCCTCCCCTTTGTCGTCCGGATTTTTCTTCACTCTCGCTCCCAGATGTTTGTTTGCTCCGTCTCCCAGATATTCCTGCAATCCCAAGTATGCCTTCGGCCAAATGGACTGTACTCCGGAGCCTCGGATCATCACCGCAGTAAAATGAGCCTTTGTTCAACAACTTCGGGAGGATGTTGATGGCTTCTTGCCAGTCCCAAACCACGTCCGCCACCAGAGGGTTGTCGTCTTGATTTTCTTGACCTGGAGCAGGTTGTTCAGGCGCGTCATGGAGTGTGGTCGCACCTTTCTCACGCGTCAGTGGTGAGCAGATATCGCCGCAGGAAGCAAAGACCAAAGCTCCGACAAAGTGCAATCGTAGGACCGGGTCCAGAAGCTTCAAACAAGATTGACAGGTCTTCAAGCCATCACATTTGCAAGTGCTGTCCTCTGCAGGTAGGAATGGCCGGGCTCCTTTGTCGTAAAACATTACCAGCTTCTGCTGTTTTCCCGTAGATGAGATTGCTCTCTCATGCGTCAGTTGCCTAGCCAATCGACCCATCAGTTCTCTGCGTAGTTCGAGAACTCGTCTGCCAACTTGCTGAATATCTCTGGAAGTTTCAGCAGGCCGCGAATGATCGACTAATCGGACAAACAACAAAGACTCTACCAATGGCTGCTTGAGACCGGCAGACTCAGTCATGACGATGCTAAGACGAGATTTCTCCTCCTCAATGGGGATGCAGTATGCGCTGAGGACTTTCTTGGCGAAGTCGTCTACAGAAAGGTCGAGCTTGTAGATAGTGTCATCGCAAGAGCCACTGCCAGCATTGCCGTGCGCAGAAGAATTTGGAGGCTTTCGTGGAAATTGAGTATTCTCGGGTTGCAGATTGCCTCTCTTTGATAGCCTGCTGGAATGGTCACCTCCAGGTGGGTTTGGTCCACGACGGCTGCCAGAGATCTTCTGGGCGAGAGCCTTTCTCTTCGAAACATCCCTTGCACTGCCACGGCCAGACTGTATTAATGACTCCGTCCGGCTCGAATTCTCTTTGTTGGACGCCTCAGCCTCCGTCAGATCAACGGGCAACTTCTTAAGTCCTCGTTGAGATGAAAGCGTCGACACTTGAGAAAGCGGATGTCGTTCTCGGCGGGGCGGCATAACATTGACAAGGTGGCTGACCAGCTTTGTCTTGGCGGTAGGCTTTGTAGGTGTTCGGAACACCGCTGCCGGTTCAAAGGGCGGGAGCCTGTTCGAGGACCTGGGTAGAGAGGACTGTGGCTGCACTGGGCGCGCTGGAACAGGCGTCTCGAAGTCTGACATAAGAGGCACAGCACGGAAATATGTACTTGATTGCACATTCGTCGTCGAAGTGGTGGCAGGCATCGGTGGCTTTCTCATATGCACAAAGGTAGCAGTTCGAATTGGACCAGAAGCTCCAGCAAGGCTTTCATCAATAGGGGAGGTAAATGTCTTTTGTTGTCTGCTGCTTGAAACTGTTTCGGCAAGCAGTGTCAGCTTCGAAACATCTTTTGAGGTCGCACTGCCGTTACTATCAGCTGGAGCGCTCGTCCGCTGGCGTTTAGTAGTCGGGACTGCGTCTGTGGCAAATGTGGTGTCTGTCAACCCCCGCTTGGATGCTGCCTGAGATGCAGTGTTGTCTCTATCATCCGCCGGTGCCCACATTCTCTGTCGGTTTCTGTTAGGGCCTGCTTCACGAACCACAGTAGTATCTGCAACCTTCCGCTTCGACGTGCTCTTGATGGGAGATTTTGCCTTTGAGTGCCCAGCATTCATCGCCTCCCGGCCTGCTATAGACTGCTCCGCCGCGACGAGATTCTGGTTGCCATTCTTTCCAGATGCGTCGAGTCTGTCAATAGGTCTACCCAAAGGCGACAGGGCACAATGGGTGCTTCTTGAAGGACTTGCTGTGCTCGGAGTATCTTCTATAACAATAAAAACGGGACTGCTCCGGCAAGGTGTCACGTTGGTATGGAAGCGCTGGTCGAAGATAGCACCAGGGGTCGGAGTCGCTGTGCTCACAGACTCTGGATTCACAATCGATGTGGAGACACTGTCGAGGGGAACGACTTGTTGATCCCTCTTCTGGCAAGGTGCATCGGCGGTCCGCAAATAGTGGTCCACCAGGGCGCCCGGAGTCTGCGGAGTCGGGCTTGCGTTGCTCACCGACTGCGGGTTCACAATCACAGCTCGATGCATTATTGAGGGCGTGGCATTATCGTGAGACGGGTACTGGTCGATCTGACCACGACTGTGTAGCGAAGGACTCGCAGTGCTCTGAGAATGTCCACCGCCCAAACTGCGAGGAGTGGTCTGGGCACGACTTGGTGTACTCTGAGCGTCTGATTCGTGGGGAGCGTTCTTGCCGTCAGCTGCGATCAGACGCTGGACCCAGTCGACTTCATCTTGCTCTTCCTGATCCCAGGCAACTTCCATGCTCTTCTTTGCCTGCTCCTGCAATTCTTCAAAAGAACTTGTCTCCAAGATTGACCTATCCGTGTGCAACTTGATGCTCACTCGAGGGAAACGCGGCACAAAGTATCTGGCGTTCTGCGGTCTCTCATACCCAGCACCCATCACCTCAACGACGAAGGGCTTCTTGAATAGTTCAGATGGCATCGGCATCTCTGTCTGTTCTGTCCGCATGTCGAGATGGTCGGTTGAACTTGCGAACGGTACTTCCAGGTATTTGCCGTGGGCATTCAGGTGGCGGATCTCGTCTTTCGAGATGCCGGGCGGGGAGACGGTGTCCAAAACTCGAAATATGGGTGTGGCATCGAATCTTCTAACCTCCTCCTTGTTTTCGAGACAGGCAATGTAGAACGTCGTCCATGAGAGCGAACCCATTCCAAGCTCCTCGACAACGGTTTGATCACGTCGGCCACCAATGATGCAGAGGTCAACGGTGTCGCCACATCCTTTGATATAGTCTTTCTTGAGCTTGATGACACTCTTCGATTTGTCCCAGGAGAAGTATGGATCGTTGCAGCCCTTCAGCACAAAGCCTTCCCATCTCTGATTGATAGCGTGGACGAAGAAGTTCCGCAACTCTTCCTTTGCGTGAGTAGTCCCAAAATTGATGGTTCGTTGGTAGCCAAGCTCGGCCTCTCCCTCAATGTAACGTACTATACGTTCGAGCTGTTTTCGCCGTTGACACTGAGGTTTATTGGTCAAAGCTTCATCGTCAAGGAGCAAGACGTCGTAGAAGACAAACATGAGCTGCTCGTCGGGTTTGCGGGGTGAATCCTCTGCAACTCCAAGGAACCTCCCACCGTGCATGACGTGCTTTCGGATGGTATGGAACGGCAGTATATCTTTCTTTGACCGGCTATACACCAGAAGCTCGCCCTCAACGATACAATTTTTGGAGAAGGCACATTCAGGTTCGCCTATTCTGAGACCCGCTTTGACGGCGCCATGAAGTCGCACACGGTCATTTGTGGAATCTTTGCCGCTCTTTGAGAAGATCTTGATTGGATCTCGGGCATCTGATAGATCGATGTGGATCTGACAATACTCGCCATCATATTTCCGTTCCACGCTCATGCTTCTTCCACGCACCTCATGGCAGCAGTGCTTGATGCTTCTCGCCTTGACATAAGGCGTCCGCGTGATCATGTTTCCAAGCTTGGGTGCGAGGTATTGTGCGCAGAGTCCGAGCAAAACAGGCACGTAATCCGGCTCAGGGCTTGGTGGAAGCGACTTGAGCTGTGTATGTCCCAGAACCGCAACCGCTGCATCGATTGAGTTCTGTACCGCTAGGAGCTCAGGGAGGAGGAAGTGGAAACATCGGAGGACCGTCCGCTCAGGTATTTGTATAGGGCTGTAGTCTTTCAACATCATGCGGACAAGCCATTTCAGCTGATGGCTCCGCAGTCGCCTCACGATGGGAAACAGTATGTCGTGTGAGTGACTGCTGTTCTGCTGTTTACTGATTTCAGGCGACGAATAGCCCGAATTGGCAGCGAGCTGAAGAAAAGCATGATCAATCTCCTCCAAAGTGACTGGGCTTTCTGGAGCCACATAGACGTCGAACTCTGCCATTACTTGCTCGACGACGGTGGCGAAGTCGATCTTCGCAGTCTTCCATTCTTGCAGAGGCTTGATACACCTGTTTGGCAAGTTCCATATCCTGGCTAAGACTTTAACTAGCCTGACTTCTCGCATGCCATAAGTGCGCTGCGGCAGGCGCTCAGGAAGGATACATGATAAGAATGCAACTGCTGATGGTCCATGCCGAGCGATCTCCCGGCCATATTTGTTGAACCATGTTGTAGTGTATTTGTGGTCAAGGTCCACATTGCGATTTGAGGTTAGCACCTTCTCTTTTCGAGCTCCGTCGAGCTTGTCAAAGAGCTCGCAAAGCCGTTCGAATTTGAACCCTTCAGGCGCCATGGCTTTGAGTGCAGAGTCGGGTCATGGAGAAGATCGGCAGGGTGGTGGTTGATTGTTCGAGGATTGAGAGACTCGCAGCATGACTGAATGGCCATGTCGCCTTTGGTGCAAGCCAGTGACAAAGACATTCGCGATCGCGTGATGTGTATATCTATATTCACATAGATAATTCCTTTGTGACTGCTGGTGACTGATGCTGCGTCTCAGCTCCGAATTGAAGGAAGATTGAGATGTGAAAACTGGGCACTGAAAGAAAGACGCGTCTGCCCCGCGTGTGCGACACCAGTTCACGTGATGCCATTAAATGGAAAGAACCTCGGCATTCCTTCCCCGGAATGGGGTTAGAGAGGTTAGTCACCCATTAGCGAGGCTGAAGATGTCCCTTAGCAGCCCTGGGAAAGTGAAAAGGGGATAACGAGATATTTGTACTTTTACCTGCCACCAGGCTCCTTTGGCTTGATGCCTCTGCTGTCGATGTTTGCTTTACTGGTTTGAACACTCTGTACAACAAAGCCTCTATCAAGTTCTATGCTCACTGTTTGGCAAACTCAACTGGAAGCCTTCTCACACCACCTTGGTCAAGAACTGCGGCACTCCAGCTTGCGGACATTGCGGCCGCCTCTTGGCACAATTACTCTCCTTAGTCATGCATATTCACGTCTTCTGTCAGCTAAACAACCATGCCTATCCACCCTTTCGTTCCAATCGAAACCCGGTAGAAGGCCGAAGTTGCTCGCATGGAAAGCAATATCGCTCAAGCCATCAAAAAGACCAAGCCATAATTCAATGACATGGCCTCCAGCACTGACGCTGGCCAAGATGATCGTTCCAACGATTTGTTAACTCCGTTGATCATCCTCATGCCGCGCCCGTGCCGTGTATGAACGATAGCTATAAGAAGGTGAGAAAACTCTCACTATCCATCCTTGCACTCCACCACTCTCTCAAGTCCTACTATCTGTTACCTCATCTGCTCTGAGAATTTGTCTTGACACCCTAACGCGCATCCACCGTTCAACAACCCACTACTAACTTAGTATCGACACCATGTCCGCTCCAGTCTGGCTCATCACCGCGGCGAGCAGCGGCTTCGGCAAAGCCATCGCCGTTGAAGCTCTTTCCCGCGGCCACCAAGTCCTCGCCACCGCTCGCAACCCTGCCAAACTAGACGACCTCAAAGCTGCCGGGGCCAAGCTCTACGAACTCGACGTGACATGGGACTTCTCCCGCATCCAGGCCGCCATCGACCTCATGCACAAAGACGCTGGCCGTATCGACATCCTAATCAACTCGGCCGGCTACATCCTCGAAGGCGCACTTGAAGAGACATCGTACGTCTTCCTTCCTCGCTCCCCTTTCCACCTCTTCTTCTTCTTCTTCTTCTTCTTCTTCTTCTCCTCCTCCTCCTCCTCCCCCTCATCCATCCATATTAACTCTCTGCCCACTCTCCAGCCCCGAAGAAACCCTCGCCGAATTCACCACCAACGTCTTCGGCATGCTAAACGTGACCCGCGCCGTCCTGCCACACATGCGCGCCGCCCACTCCGGCGTGATCGCCAACTTCGGCAGCCTAGGCTCCTGGCGCGGCGGGCCCGCCTTCTCCAACTACACCGGCACGAAATGGGCCTGCTCCGGCATTTCCGAGTCCCTCTACGAAGAGCTCAAACCTCTGGGCATCACCTGCACCGTCATCGAGCCGGGCTATTTCCGCACCGGTTTTCTCAACGCCGGAGCCCGGGTCCAAAGCGCCAAAGTCATCGACGACTACACCAACACCGCCGCGGGACAGGTCCGCAACGCTCTCACCACTGTCGACAACAATCAGCCTGGCGACGTCGTCAAAGGTTCCCGCGTCATCGTCGATGTCCTTACCAAGACTGGCGTGGCCGAAGGCAAGGACATTCCGATCAGATTGGTGCTAGGCAAGGACTGTGTCGCGACCATCAGGCAGAAATGCGAGAGCACCCTCGCACTGCTCAAGGAGTGGGAACCTGTAATCAGTAGCACCGATCATGACGCTTAACGCGTCCCAGAACCGACTGTGGTAGTTATCAGGAAACAGAGTCGTTTCTATGTCTCAGAACCGGCTGTAGTAGTTGTCAGCACTCAAAGAGTACCATCTATCTCTCTTCCTCAGCCTTTCGTTGAAGACAAATCTATGCCCAGCTTGTCTGTATTTTTAGCTTTGAAACCACATCCTCGCCCGCAGAATCATGATATCCACGATGAGCCTAGCCACGAGGGTGAAATCCGTGGCCCTCGCCCTCGCCTTGCAGCTCCCACCAATATGCACCCCCCGGAACCGCAAACTTGGAGCACGTCTTCTACGCCGGGTTGATAGCAGCAACTACAGTGCAGTCGCTCTCAGCATTAGTCAGGGGCAAAGTGGTTGGCCTGACATACGAGTAACTAACTTAGAATGCTTACAAAAAAGCGGGCCGCGCCTTTCCAGTCCTCCCATCGCCAGAGTACGCGAGAGGACGCCAGATGACGGATAATACGGGCTCACCTTAGCACGCTTAATATCCGTATCAGATCAACCATTATATGAACCTTGAAAGTCTACATGAACAACGCTCTCATAACAAATAATCAAATTGACAAAGGCTCGAGTCATCAGTCCCAAACCATGCCTCCTACTACTAACAAACCCCTAACCTCCGTCACGCTAATCTTCTCTCCTTACCACGTCGGCATCCGCGACCACGCGGTCGGCGCAGGACCGACCCGCATCAAAGAAGCAGGTATCGTCGACACCCTTCAAGACCTAGACATACAGATAAAACAGGTCGACATCCCCAGCGTGTACGACTTCGAAGGCGATATTGGACGCAGTTTTGAAGTCATCCGACGCACGGCGAAACTGGTCGCCCAAGCCCGGCGGGAGTCTTCTTTTCCAGTGCTTATCGCGGGGAATTGCTCCGGTAGTGTTGGGGTGTTTGCCGGATTGTGTGCAAACAACAACAATGCAGCTGAGGTGGGATGTATATGGTTCGATGCCCACGATGATTACAACACGCCGGACACGGTCGTGAGTGGATATTTCGACTCGATGGGCGTGGCGATTATGGGTGGGGAATGTTGGAAAGCCCAGGCAGCGACGGTGCCTGGATTCCCTGAGGGCGGGATGGATTTAAGGAGGGCATTTGTGCAAGTTGGGGTGAGGGATGTGACGGTAGAAGAGGTGACGAGAGTGAAGGAGGGCAAATATGCCGTGATCTGGGGCGGAGGCAAAACCGAGGACAGTGAAAGGGTGGATTACGTCCGAGACTTGGATAGGGTGGTGAGAGAGAAAGTCGAGAGTGGAAATGTGGGCAAAGAGGACGGGTGGGAGGTCATAGTGCATGTTGATTTGGATGTATTGGATAAAGGCGTCGGACAGGCTAATAAGTACACGGCGACGGATGGTGGACTTTTGCAGGAGGAATTAGTCAGTTGTTTGGAATTGCTTGCGACGGGAGTCAAAGAGGCAGAGGGCGAGAAAGGGAGAATCAGGCCGGCGAGCCTGACGGTCGCAAGTTATGACCCGACTTTTGACCAGGACGGCCGGATTTTGAGGACAGCAATAAATGGGATTGTCGCGTTTGTGGAGGGATTGAGAGATACAGGGACATTGTTGAGAGTTCCATGAGTCGAAAGATGCAAAAAGCACGTGAGATCGGGTCTGGCGTCTGCAGAGTTCAAGCAACTGCAACCAGGCTAGTAAACATCTGCACCATGGCTAATCTGACAAGCTTCGATACATATCGAGCTGTAGAAGGGTAGACCAATCGAGTGAGGACCAACGGCTGTATACCAGCAATCACAAAGAAAATGGTCTGTATGATCTCAATAGTTCGGCTCTATCACCAACGCTGATGGCTCGCTGTTGGCAACTAGCCCGCCAGCAAAACGTCTCCTTTTCGAGCCAGGCAATAAGATGCAGCCATCAAAGAGTGCCACCGGAGAGAGTACTTCCGCTGATAGTCACAATGCTCAATCTGTAAGGGGTATCGTTCGTTCGTTCAAGTCGTGAGTGGAAAAGAGGTAGTATAAACACGCTGAGAGCCGACAGTTAATCATCGATTCCTTGTGTTGCCAGAGACCCTCCCGGTCTATCTGAAATGGTGTAGTCGAGATCGTAGATTAAGTAACGTCTTCTCGATTTAGGAGTCCACTACTCCTTGGGAGCGAGGAGTGGCTCAATTTGAGCCTCGGACCGTAACCACCACTCAGGGCTCTCGGGGTTGTGTTGGGTGTGCGATGTTGTGTGACTCTGGCATTGCTGGACTCGGCTGGTGGATTGACTGGGTCCACGTCTTCCGGGTCGAGTGGTACGAACGGCCAGATCGCAGACTTCTTTGTGGATGTGGACAGCGTGGTGAGCACCCGTGAGCAGGCTAATCGCTATCACGCGACCTTCTCGTGCTGGGTGGACACGCGGTTCAGTGACACAACTAAAGAAAGAGTCAGTCAATCTAAACGGATCACAGCTGGCTTAGCTTGGACTCACGAAAATCTTCCATATCTCGCTTCTTCAGCACCTTATTGCTTCGAGACCGCCGCCCGTGGACGATATCATCAAAAGTGACACTGTCCTGTAAGAGGTAATACACCCCAGCCATTACGCAAAACACGCCGAATGAATACAGCCAGATTCGGACCACAGCAACGATATTGGTCCCTTTCCCATCCACGAACCACCCAAAGATACAGAAAAGGGTGGCGAGAATGTCGACCAAGAGGATTGCGGCAGTGAGTTGCCACGATGGAAGGCTTGACCAGAAAGGTCCGTTTGCTCGAGTGATGAAGATTAACCAATTTTCAGAAAGCGAGATCTGGAGAAATAGGACGGCATCTTTGTGGCCATGGTTTTGCACGATACCTTTGTCGTCCCCATAGATGAGCATGGTTGTCAGAGCTATCCAAGTGCCAGCGGCCAAGACCATTCCCAGCAGGATCGATGTACCCCAGAGCTTGGGTAGGTTCCACTTTACTGGCGTCTTCGAGTAAGGCGCATTGTCGTAAGCGATTGCCAACGTCGCAATGTCGGCGAAGATTGCCAGAAAGACAACAAGCTTCAGGTTCAGACACCGGTTTTGGATGGCAATCCATAACCCGAAAAAGATTTCCAGATGAAGTGACAATGCAATGCGATAGACGATGTAAGCGTACATCCGGTGGAAGATTTGTCGAGATGTTTTCAGAGCATCAATGATGGCCGAGAGGCCAGGAGCGAGGAAAACGATATCTGCGGCTGAACGAGCTGCATCAGAGGCCCCTTCGACAGCGATTCCCGTATCTGCTTTCTTCAACGAGGGAGCATCATTGACACCATCGCCAGTCATCGCCACGAGGTGACCACGTTGCTGCAATATTTCCACCACGTTGTATTTGTGCTGAGGGAACACTTCTGCAAACCCATCGGCGGCTTCAACAAAATCGTACACTTCGGAGCCAGGCATTGTACCACCACCAGCAAGACCGAGGCGCTCGGCATTGAAAACATTGGTGCCGAGCCCCAGTTGTCGTGATGTCTCACGGGCAATTCCGACCGCGTCGCCTGTCAACATCTTTATGGAGAGGCCGAGCCTCTTTGCTTCATTGATTGTCTTCGCCGTATCATATCGTGGTGGATCAGCACAAGGCATGATTCCTAGTATCTCCCACTGGCCCTCGCCTCGTTTGCGAGCAACACCGAGAGATCGGAAACCTCTAGTTGCGAACTCTGCGACTTTGTTCTTGTAGGCGATGTCGATTTCCTCGGGAATAGGATGGTCATCTTCAACAGTATGAAGTACAAAAAGTGGTGAACCCTTGACGCAGGTGATACGTTCACCCTGCGGTGATTCAACAACCGCGCTGACCTTTTTCGACACCGGGTCAAAGGGAGAAAACTGGACCACTTTGTATTTGGAGAGCGCCTGCTTTGCCCGTGGATAGTATCGAAGAGCTCTGAAAAAAGCTTTGTCGATCGCGTCCATACCCTTCTTCTTCCTCGAGGCGGCCAGACAGGCAGTAAGCATCAGATCTTCCGGATCGACACCTTGCACAGTATAGGGCTCGTGCAACGAGAGCTTATTCTTGGTCAAGGTGCCTGTCTTATCGGAGCAGAGTACTTGTACTCCAGCAAGTGACTCGATGGCGGACAACTTCCGAACAATGGCCTTCTTCTTTGCCAGGTACGCGGCACCAACAGCCATAGTGGTGGTGACAACGGCAGGCAGGCCAACAGGAACTCCAATGATGGTAATTGATAATGTGAATTGGAGAATTGTGACAATGTCGTTGGATCGATAAAAGGAGGAAATCCACACAACAAGTAAGGTGAAGATCACAAGTGCCAGTAACACGGCACCGATGCCATTGAGGACTTCGGTAAAATGACCCGTACCGCCGGAAGCTTCATTGACCAAAGCTGCAGCTCGACCGACAAAAGAGTTGTCCCCAATAGCAGTAACGATCATAAAGCATGTTCCTCGTTTGACTGCAGACGAGGCGTAACAGGTATCACCTATGCCCTTATCGGCTGCGAGCGACTCACCAGTGATGGACGACTGGTCAACTTGTAGGTAGGCATCTTCGGTAACTATGCGGCCATCAGCCGGTATGATTGTTCCCTCTTCGAGTTGAAGTATGTCCCCAGGCACCACCATCGGTGCTTCAATCTCGATCAGTCGTCCTTCCCTGAGCACCACGGCTTTGAGAGCGAGGGTCTTCTTGAGTTCTTCAACAATGGATCCAGCTTGGAACTCCTGGACAAACCCGACAGTCGCATTGAGCAAGAGCATTCCGCAGATGACGCCAAAATCAACCCAATCCTGCAGGCCGGCAGCAAGGATGGCAGCAGCCTACGTGCAAAGGAGTCAGAACATTGTCAATTGAAGGTCTGGAAATTTATACCTCCATCACGAACTGAATAGGGCCAACAAAATAGCCGAGGAATTTCATGAACAGCTTTTCTCTCTCTTCTTTCATCTGATTGAGTCCGTACTTTTTCCGTCTTGCCACGACCTCCGGCTCTATCAAACCGACCCGTGGATCGGTCTGAAGCATCTCTTCCGGGACTGGTCGAGCGACTCCTATGGTTTCGATCTCGGCCTCGAGTCCATCATCAGGATCCAGAGATTCCAGCTCTTCAATGAGGGCATCTACATCTTCATCCACCTCATCATCGTCTATTCTGGACTGCCCCTTTTCTGCAAACGTAGGGCCATCGTGATGTTCATTGTGAGGCAATTCGGTGGCATTGATGTGGACTCGAGGCGCGAGCTTTGGAGAAGCCGATCCGGCCGAGCTTACGTCTGAAGGAATATCTACCATATTGAACGGTAAGATAGGGAAGGTAAAAGGTTGTAAGGTGGTGGTGCTATGTCAACTCCATAGGGAATGCGGTATAGGTACGCGACGGGGAATTGGTCATTGAGGAGGAGACGTGCAGGTCAGGGCAGGTTAGGGCAGGTATGTTGGGGGCAGCTGCCTCCAAAGACAGTCCCTTGAGGAGAGGAAAGGTCGGTCGGCTTCAATATAGAATATACGGGAATGTGCGAGGGAAGCAATACACATGGAGTCATTTGGGAAACCAAGAGATGCGCAGGAGAAATAGTAGAATGATGATCATGATGGCGCCGGGGTTCCTCCCCGCAAATCCTGGTGGAATTCCTTTCAGTGGTAGTTAGCGGGCCAGACTGAGTGATGGCAGCCGACCCGCTCCAGAGCAGACCACTGTAAGTGCCTGGAAACTTCGGCTTTGGTGGGCTTCCTCTCATTATTCGCTGCGAATTTGCCATGGCTTACATTTCCGAAAACCAAGATGTCCTGGGCAGAGGCGGTGCTGGTACTAGCCAAAGCCTTGTCGAGAAGAGCACCAGCATATGCCCAGCTTCTTCTGTCTGGGCCACGTTTGACCGGATCATCGTGTTACTCCCACGTGCAGCAAGCTTGGACAGGTGGAACAGAGCCCAACGATCCATGAAAGAAGCTCAACGTGTACGTGCATGTCCTACTGCGCCTGTGGTACCGAGAGAAATTATGAAATGAAGTCGAACATCTGCAGAAAAAGTGGTCTGAGGTATGATGAACTATGTAATTGAGTCCTGTATGCCCAATCCAGCGTGACAGAAGCAAGTGTCGCAGTCGAAGGCCTTCATATGCAGCCATGATAAGCTCAGGACTGCCCAGTTGAACAAAAGAAGTGGCACTGATGAACGTTCCAGGTGCAAGTAGATGTCGGTGGGAGCCCCGCCGTGGCCTTTCCCAACAACGATGGAGACCGCCTCAGATGTCCCTCCCACCCCAATCAACGCCGAAGATGCAATTTCAATCATGTACAGGGTATCAATCGAGATGAGTCTTCAAGTCGTAGTCTTCCCCCAGCGCTGTGTACACCTTCTTCGACCCCTATCCTTTGATTTGGCTCGAACTATTCTTGCTGATTTTGCTGAATGCCAGGGAACTGGAACCCTGGAGGGAACACTGGCATGCCAGTTCCAAAATTCATAGGAAATCCCATGGGCGGCATAACACCAGTGTTATTGGCAGAGCCTGGTCGGTCGTCTCGGTCCATTCGGCGATCATCGTCTCGGCGTCTTTCATCTCGGCCACCATGTTGACGAGAGGACTGAGGGCCCCGTCGACCACCTGAATCGGTAGGAACGCGTCGACTCATAGCTATCTATGGTTAGCATATGCATGAAACACAAGGGGAAGGGGACCCATTGCGAACCTTTCGACGAGACTCCAGCACCAATCTCAATGTCAGGTTCTTCAACAACCATGAATTCTTCAAGAGGCTTGCCACCAGTGCCACCGTATTCGGCGGTGAGAAGCCATTTGCGATCGGCTTCCGTCAGTCGCTCGATAGGAATGACACTAACACCGGTGGCATAATCGCTGCAGTCACGTGGGCCGAAGCCTACACCCCATTTGGTCTGGAGCTCGGTCAGTTAGTGAGGACTGTAAGCCGGTGATTTACATTCACTTACTCGAAGCTGTGCGTCGCCCATTTTGTACTCTTCCATTCCATGCCGGGCCGCCTCTGCATCTCGGCGGTTGATCATCTTGATGAAAGCATGGCGTTTGTCGATATTAACAATGCAAGTCTGCACCACTCCGAATCGGCTGAAAAGCTGTCGCAGGGTAGGTTCGCCCGAGGTGACGCCCCCAACAAACAGTGTTCGGCTGTAGACCTTGATATGACCTCTTGGCAGGCTTTTGTCATATGTGATGGTCTTCGGGCCTGGCGGTGGAAGGCTCGGGTCAAGACTGGGGGGAGTCGGGGTACGACGTCTCCTACCAGGCGGGCTTCGTTGACGATAGTCGCGGTCACGGTGCTGATCAGCCGCTGGACTGTCCCGATGGCGTCTGGGAGACAGGTCTCGTCTTCTATCATAGCCAGGAGAACGAGACCGCCGCCGGTACTGGCCCGGAGGAGACCGGGTGTGAGCATCACGTGACTGACCAGCACCTGGGGCCGCCCAATTGTTGGCTTGCATTGGGGCCTGGAATGGTAAGGCATTGGCACTGCCACCAGCGCTCTGCATGTTCAGCAATTGAAGAGCCGTGCCCCACTGATCGGGAGGAACACCTTGAGCAGCCAAAAGCTGCACAAGTTGGATTTGAGCCTGAACGTCTTGGTTTATGGGAGCAGGATTTTGAGGCACCGGAACAGGAGCTTGTGGCTGAGGTAGAAAAGCAGCAAGTGGATTCGGCGGCACATTGGCAGGACTTTGGCTCTGCGCACCGTTACTCATTCCTGCAAGCAAAGCTCCCAGCGGGTTTACAGCCTGCGCGTTGGCGGCAGTGGGAATAGGCCCTTGATTTACGGTACTGGTCGGTAAGGGAGTTCCAGCTTGCGCGCCTAACAGACTATTCAAACTAGATTGTGTGGGTGCAGCTGCGGGTTGCGGCGCGGCAGCATTCTGCTTCGCCATGTTTTTGAGAGCTTCGAGGATGGCGGAGGTATCTTGCTGAGGAGGTGCTGCTGAAGGCATGTTGTTAGATGTTGAGTGCTGACCAAGAGGCACGAAACCTGGTCCAGGAGACCCTTCTGGCGTGGTAGAAACTATGGCAAAGTTAGGATGTCAACATGGCTTGGAAGGAGAGATCGTACCTCTAGGAGCATTAAGTTTTTCTTTGAGGGAGGCGAGCAATGGTGCAGGAAATGTTTGTGAGCGGTCCCAGATCTCTAGGAGTTTGTTGATTTTGACCTATCAAACCATGACAAATATGAGCATCGATCAAGCAGATGGCACAAAGGCGAAAACGATGTCGCTAGGACATGTGGTTTACTGTCGCGAAACATGGCAAACCCATGTGTTTGAGTGAAGCAATACAAAAGCAAAATTCACCATACCTTTTGATCTTCTGGAGCCGTAGCGATGATATCGTTCATGAGCACGGGAAGTAATTCAGTCACTCGATTCACGCCAGCAGCGAATGTTCCATCAGGAGCTCCGCTACCAATCTGCTGACCGGCCTTTCTGGCTTGATCTACCCATTGTCGCGTTACCGAGTCTACGACATAAAGCACTCCCAACTTGTGTGTTCCTGGCGTCTTCTTGAAGTGGGTGTAGATTTTCTGGATAAGGACTGATTCGGACTGGGCAAACGCGTTAGTCAGGTGGTTGTGGCAGCGCAGGTTGGGACTTTGACATACTTGAATATTGGCGGTGCAAAGTGAGGTGATGGAGGTAATCTTGGAACCCGACACTCCAGGAGGCTTGAGATTGAGCATGGACTGCAGGATGGTGTCCAGCTCCGCTACTGCAGATGACATGGTCGATGAAGCGATTCTCCTACGATGTTGAGGTCAAGATACTCGATTTGACTTGGATAGACTAGCCAGAGGGTGTGACTAAATCGCAGTCTGCAAATCCCCGATCGAAGGAGATAAACTTGCAATGGGCGTTGATCCTTCGAGAGGTCTAATCGACTTCAGGTACAGATGAGGTGAAGGTGACGCGAGATGCAGGTCATGAGTTGAGTCTTGCTCTTTTCAAACCCCGCGACTCAGCAGACTTCTACAGTCCAAAATGGCAAGGACGGACGCCTCCTATTGTTCGTGCAGCAGCAAGAGCAAGGATACTATCGTTCAAGTGCAAGTAGGATATTGATCTAAGAAAGATTACGTTGACGGCGCTACATGCGCAGGAAGGAAGGGGATTGATGGTGAAGGTGAGGGTGACGATCGTATGATGATGAGAAAAGAGGTTGGCGAAGAAGAAAACGGGCTGTTTGCAGGCGACAAAGAAACAAGCAAGAGAGGAGAAGAGTGCAGGAGAGAAATGCACCGAGAAAGCTTGGCATGGTCACGTGGATACTCTGGTCTCCAACTCGAGCCGTGATACGAGGGATGATCCTGCAAGCTGGCGTTCGGAGTGCGTCTTTTGCTGTGTGTGACGTCCGGTCTTTGGTTGGTTGATTTATGTCCTGCGGTCTTCCGGAGCTCCATTCAAATCTTTGCTGCTCAAACATCATTCTTGAAGCTCCTCCCTATCTACACAATTTTCTCTCCACTGACCTCACTCCTTCACCCGCCTTTACTTTCTGTTGTTGACTTTCTTCTGTCTGACGATCACCATGGCCTCTTCACTTCGTGTTGGAAGCTCTCTGCTTCGCTCCACCTCGGTCTCCTCCAGACCCTTTGTCCAGAAAGCCGCATTCAATGGTGTCCGCTGCGCAAGCACCAAAGTGAGCATCCGTTCGAGCTTGGGCTGCACTCTTATTGACGTCTCTGCTACCAGACCCTCAAAGACACCTTCGCAGAGAAGCTCCCTGGAGAGATTGAAAAGGTCAAGAAGCTGAGGAAAGACTACGGTTCCAAGGTCATTGGCGAGGTCACCCTAGATCAAGTCTACGGTGGTGCTCGAGGCATCAAGGCCCTTGTTTGGGAAGGATCCGTCCTTGACTCGGAGGAGGGTATCAGATTCCGGGGGAAGACCATTCCAGAATGCCAGGAAGTCCTCCCCAAGGCTCCTGGTGGAGAGGAACCCCTTCCAGAAGGTCTTTTCTGGCTGCTCCTCACCGGCGAGGTCCCAAGCGAACAACAGGTCCGAGACCTCTCTGCTGACTGGGCTGCTCGCTCCGACCTTCCCAAGTTCGTCGAAGAGCTCATCGACCGCTGCCCCAACGACATGCACCCGATGGCTCAATTCTCCATCGCCGTCGCTGCGCTCGAGCACACCTCCGAGTTCGCCAAAGCCTACGCCAAGGGCATCAACAAGAAGGAATACTGGACATACACTTTCGAGGACTCGATGAACTTGATTGCTAAGCTTCCTACCATCGCAGCCAAGATCTACCGCAACGCATACAAGGATGGAAAGGTTGCTCCCATTCAGAAAGATAAGGACTATGGTTACAACTTGGCCAACCAGCTTGGCTACGGTGGCAACGCAGACTTCGTTGAGCTGATGCGCCTGTACCTGACCATCCACTCCGACCACGAGGGTGGTAATGTCAGCGCGCACACGACTCACTTGGTTGGTAGCGCTCTGAGCTCCCCCATGCTGTCTCTTGCTGCCGGTCTCAACGGTTTGGCCGGTCCTCTCCACGGGTTGGCCAACCAGGAGGTCTTGAACTGGCTCACCAAGATGAAGCAGACAGTCGGTGATGATCTCAGCGACGCGAACATCACCAAATACCTCTGGGACACTCTCAACAGTGGCCGTGTCGTGCCTGGTTACGGTCACGCTGTTCTCCGCAAGACTGATCCACGATATGTGTCTCAACGCGAATTTGCGCTCCGCAAATTGCCCAACGACCCCATGTTCAAGCTTGTCAGCCAGGTCTACAAGATTGCTCCAGGTGTCTTGACCGAGCATGGCAAGACCAAGAACCCTTACCCCAACGTTGACGCTGTAAGTTACTCAAACCCTCGAGTGTATGCACATTGCTAATCTTGACCTCCAGCACTCTGGTGTCCTGCTGCAATACTACGGATTGACCGAAGCCAACTACTACACTGTGCTCTTCGGTGTCTCCCGTGCGCTTGGTGTCCTTCCCCAATTGATCATTGACCGTGGTTTGGGAGCTCCAATTGAACGACCAAAGTCTTTCAGCACCGACGCTTATGCCAAACTTGTTGGCGCTTCATTGTAAGCGATGTGATTGGAACGGATTCCACGAGCAAGCGATGTACTGTGCAAGACAAAATCTGTAGTTTATATGGGAGGGCAAGGATGGATTGGCGGCTCGAGGTCAGCTACCATTGGGCGATGGCTCAACCATGGGGAGAACCTAGTATGCCATTTTAATTGACGAGCGTTTTGGTCCAGTTTGTCTCTCCTTGTTCTCTGGGCACCCTCTACTTTCAAAGTACTCGCCGAATTCTATGCAATCGAAGAGACTATATGCCGATCGTACCTTACGACGCGCCCTCGTCATAAACTCACCGCAGGCCTTAAAATAATTTTCGGGCGTTGAGGCCTGTTGAAACCCTGGCTCCACCGTTAGCTTAAGGAAAGCCGAGTCCGCAATTTTAGGCCAGTGATGGCCCGATGGGTGACAAGGTACCCAAGCCAGTGGCTGATGGTGAGAATGGCTGGTCGCTCAACGCCCCGAAGATGACGGTGCTAGTCTTGTTTGGGCCCGAATGGGGGTGAACGGGGGATTCTTTTGGGATTTGTCGAGGCGCAGGCGCAGGCACAACGCCGACAGGCCATGCAACACGATAATGGAATCTGTCTTGTATTGAACTATTGTTGCCCAGCTCCATCACCGAAACCCAGCTGAACATTTTCGAACTCCGGCCCCAGTCATTGTGTCAGCTTGCACCGTCTCTTGATCTCCGTTCCTGACTTCGTTCCTCCATTCTGGAATTTCCTCTCCTCCAGTACACCTTCCCGCAGAGCCTCAGCCCTTTCTCCTAAGCGCTCAATCCTCCAAGGCGACGAAGCCGACCTGTTCCCTTGGTCAGGGCAGACAATACCAACCACCTCTTTGCAATGTCCGCTCAACAAGTCATGGGTACATCGACTCCCGGTGTGGAGAAGATTGAGAAGAAACCCGTCAAGTTCAGCAACCTGCTCCTCGGAGCTGGGCTGAACATGTTCGAGGTCACAACCCTGGGACAGCCCTTGGAAGTCATCAAGACAACCATGGCTGCCAACCGAAAGGACACCTTCGCTGGTGCCATGTCAAGAATATGGGGACGTGGTGGTATTCTTGGATGTAAGCACCAAACATTGGAGCATTCCTGCTGCCAAACAGACCTCGGCTAACGAAGTTGCGCATGCTAGACTACCAAGGCCTCATCCCGTGGGCCTGGATCGAAGCCTCGACAAAGGGTGCCGTCCTCCTCTTCGTCGCCTCCGAGGCTGAGTACTACGCGAAGACCTTTGGAGCCAACAACTTTGTCGCCGGCATCAGCGGTGGCATGGTTGGTGGTGTCGCCCAAGCATATGCGACAATGGGTTTCTGCACGTGTATGAAGACGGTCGAGATTACCCAGCATAAACTCGCCGCGCAGGGTGTCAAGCCTCCTTCAACCTTCCAAACATTCGCGGACATTTACAGAAAAGAAGGCATCCGGGGTATCAATAAGGGTGTCAACGCCGTTGCCATCCGTCAAACTACGAACTGGGGTTCGCGATTCGGTTTGTCCAGATTGGCCGAGTCGGCTATTCGAAAAGTGACCGATAAGAAGGATGGCGAGAAATTGAGCAGTGTTGAGAAGATCATTGCTAGCGCTCTTGGTGGTGGTCTGTCTGCCTGGAATCAACCGATTGAAGTCATTCGTGTTGAGATGCAGAGCAAAACTGCCGATCCCAATCGGCCCAAGAACTTGACTGTCGGAAAGACGCTGAAGTATATCTACGAAACCAACGGTCTTAAGGGTCTATACCGTGGTGTTACTCCTCGTATTGGTCTCGGCGTTTGGCAAACTGTGTGCATGGTTGCTTTGGGTGATATGTAAGCTCATCCCTCCAGATGTTTCTGAGCTACTGCTGACAGTTGTGACTCCAGGGCCAAGGATGCTGTTGAGAAATTGACTGGCGAAAAGGTTACTGCGAAGCACTGAAGGAGTTCGGGTTGACATGTTGAGTTGGGCACAAGCGAGAGCGGAGATGCGAGTCTTCCTCCGTCCCTAGAGTATCTACAACAGCGAATCATTACGACATGTTGGTGTGCCTGTTTCTGGAAGACATGAATAGATCTGGACTGGAATACTTTTTTCGGGCGTTCTCTTCGAATTACGTTGTTACACATTGTGTTGCCCGAGTCGGCGACAGAGCGAGGCTGCAAATTGCTTCGCAATGGAATGCAAAATATGATGGATATATATATTTATTATTCTGCGTCTGTATCGCTTATATGTCCGACTGTTCAACAGGATGTGCATATCGTTGTTCCATGTCTTCCCTCAGAACATCAAGTGCCGGCTTCTAACCTAGCAGCTAGTCTGCAATCCTTGGGACTCCTCGGTCCTGGTTCAACTCGGCAGCAACCAGGAGCACTTACTGTATGTACTTCGGCAATGCGGTAGACGCTGACACAGTGTGTGCTATACCTTGCTGCAGGAACAGTCTCATCAGCTCATAGACGAAAATTCAAACGTCGGGACTGAAGACCGACGATGGCACGCCCAGTACAACGAATTGCCTCCTCATGGACGGAAGTTTGGGTCGATGGCTTTCTGAAATTCTGAAGGATTGTAACATTTATCTCCTTTCATTGCAAGAAAGAGTGTGGTTGGATATCATGATCTGCGGCAAGCTTCGAGTCGTTCGGACCAGGGTGCCAGGGGTTCTCAGCCTCGTCTACCTGGTCGTTGCACCCCACATCCACCCCCATTGGGCATGTCGCTCGCTTCCAACCTTGCCAACTTTGGACGACGTCAAGAATTCTACCACGCAAAGAAAGTCCGTCCAATGGCGCACAGAGAGCTCGATGGTAGCTTGAGAGTTGACAAGCTGATCCTGGTGCAGATCTGCGTCATATTGCCTTGCGATATGCAAGCTGCATTGGTACAAGTGGGGACATGGAAGTGCAAGTCATTTTTCCTTGATTCTTTGCCGGATAACGAACGGATGCAAACAGCGCCTCAAGGGGAGGTGACTGCAGCAGCTGCGTTTCCGCTATCTGTGTCCCCGGGCCAAAGGTGAGTACCTATGGAGAGCATGTGCAAACGAAACGGCAATGCTGTGCATAGCATTCCTTGGGGCCGGTCTAAAAATATGGTAAAGCTAATGAAGCGAGCAGCTCTAGCGGAGGTACGAGTACAGTACCTCCAGTGAATGATGTCCCGGCTGATGCATCAAAGTGACGGTGACTTTCAATATTTTCTCTTCTTCTTCTTCACTGCAATGCATCACTATGAGAGTGACATTGAATTCAACAAGCCCTTCATTCACTTTACGCTTCAACGGCTGGTGACAAACGATGTCTCTCTTTATCTCAGTCGTTTACGTTTAAATTTCCTTGCTTCCAGCACACATGCTCATGCAAGAACACTTCGAGCACTCTGCAACCAGATCAAACACCATCTTCATCCCACGATCCGTGCCCGGACTACCAATATCAAATAACATCGAACAAAAGCCGAAACTTAGCAGCATGTCCTCTTTCTCGACTTTCGTCATGGACGTCCGCCGCACTCTCTTCCCATCGGTCGTGATGATGCTTGCTCTCACCGTCTTCGGTATCTTGCCAACACTCGTCAGCGCAACCTGCCCATCGACTCAATCTCCATTCGCTCCTGGATGGTAAGTTGGCCCAGCCTAGCGACACAAAGAAAGCGTCTTAAAGCGTCCTCTCTCACGCCGTTGCGCTACTACAGGGACACCCTGTTGTCGACAATAGTGCGGGAAATGGCAGGCACTTTGCTGACCACCTCTCGCTCGATCTGCACCGAATGCTGCATCTTCCAATTCGGCCTAGGCAGCTGCGGCGCGTCGACCTTGTGGGACGGCATTGTCCGCGACCCAGGATGCAACGGTATCTGGCCGCGCGAGCAGGCATTGGGTTTCCCCGGTATTCAGGGCGTAAGTTTTGCCTCTCCCTCACTCTGCTCTCCCCTGATGTTCCTTCCGAGACGCATGCTTAAGCTGGGCCTTGGATTACGTTGTCTCTCTGACCGATTATATTTCTAGGTCGACCACGTTTGGATCTCCGAGTGTACAGGCGCGTTCACGAGCTGCAACTTGTACAGCAGCCCAGACTGCACAGGCAACCAGGTCATGAAGATTGACAATAGCGCGAACGTGTGCCACTCACCTGGTTGGTATATCTTCAGCTTCGACTGCCAGATCGACTGAGACGCTCCGGGGCCAAAAGCAGGCATGAGACAAAACTCGTGGCTGGTTGCTGCATCAATGGGAGAAAGGGCAGAGATTCTGGGTTCTGGATCCATGGACACGGCGCAAAGCTGAAGAAGGCGGCATCGATGCTTTTGGGAGCTTGCGATTATGAGAAAATGGAATGATATTACCCGTCAATGGAGAGTGCACTGGTCATGTGCGTTCTCTCTCGGTTGGCATCATGCCGGTACGGGAAGAACTACATGGCAGATCTAAGCTGACCGTGCCTGACCAAGGATGATATTTCGTCAGGAGGGTCGACGAGACGCGGGCAGACACTCTCGAAGCAACTAGGCCTTGAGGCAGGCTTCACGCCTAACAATCAGATCCCATCTCCTGGGCATCATATGCATCTTTTTACATGGGATTTCATTTCCCACAGCGTTTCATTCAATTCTCATCGGTCACTGGACATCCTTCCATCACATGTTGTATCAGATCACTATTCACTGCTCACCCGTGACGACACTGATATTCACTGCTCACGACGACACTGGCAACGAAGGCAAGACAGAAAGGCGGTCGGCAGTCCTTCACCTTCGTCTGCATACAAAAATGTCGCTCATTGTTGATTTCTTCGAGCCAAGAGGACGTTCTTTGACACATATCTCATTCGTCTATTCCAAAACAATATACTTTTGGAGATGCTCAGGAATGGCGTCTCTCAGCCCTTTACTCCGCAACCATTTGTCGCTGAATAATCGGTCCGCGTACCTGTACGCACCGTCACACAGCATTGTGACAACGGTATGATTCGGCCCCAGCTTCTCAGCAACCTCCTTCGCCGCCACAACGTTCAACGCGCTGCTCGCTCCGAGGTAAAGCCCTTCCTCATCCAGACAGCGATACACCATGGCTATCGTCTTGTCGTCCGAGATCTGTAGCGCACCGTCAAGTTCGTTGACCTCGTTCTTCAAGTTATCCGTAACCCGACCCTGGCCGATGCCTTCAGTGATACTGCTACCCTTCCGCTCGTTGAGTTGCCCGCCCGAGCTGACGTACGAAAACAAAACTGAACCGGGCGGGTCTGCCAGGAACGACTTGACACGCCCACCGCTCACGTCCTTGAGATATCGCGTGGTGCCCGCAAGTGTTCCGCCCGTGCCTGTCGCACACGTGAAAGCGTCAATCTTGCCATCCGTCTGCGCCCAGATTTCGGGCCCCGTCGTCTCGATGTGTGCCCGACGATTTGCGATGTTGTCGAACTGATTCGTCCAGACGGCGCCGTGCTCGGGATCCTCTTTCAATAACCGCTCCGCGTGCCGTTTGGCCTGCCAATTGTAGTTCTCTGGATTCTCCCACGCAACCGCAGGCACGGGGTACACTTCAGCCCCGAGCAGGCGTAGGAGGTCGATCTTGCCTTGTGACTGCGTGTTGGGCATGTATATGACCAGCTTATATCCACGCGCGCGGCAGACATGGGCGAGCCCGATGCCCGTGTTGCCCGCTGTGCCCTCGACGACCGTGCCTCCTGCCTTGAGAAGCCCACGCTCTTCGGCATCTTTAACGACGTATAGCGCCGCGCGGTCTTTGACCGAGCCTCCGGGGTTTTGGAATTCGGATTTGCCTAAGACGTTGCATCCGGTTTGCTCGGAGAGGTGCCGGAGGCGGATGAGGGGAGTGTTGCCGATTGCTGCACACGTCAATATTAGCTGACCGTTTCTGGTCTCACATCTGAGGGACATCGAGCGTACCACCTGTCAACTGGTCGACTACACCTTGGGCTTTGGACACGCGGATACCGTAAGCATTGGGCGTGGGTGCTTCTGTAGCTGCGCTTGCCGCGCGGGCTGCTGTGGTGGCGAAGCGCCTTATTGACATTCTGAAGGCGTTCGCCATGGTGTGGACGCCCGTCGACAGCACAGTGATCGGGATGTAGAGGGTTAAATCAATGGAAGAGGACCCGAGCAGATCGTGGGCTTCGAAAGGAAAAAAGTCGCTACGGAGGATCGATGGCATCATTGCTGCCGAGGTCGAGGCTGCGCCTTGCAGCTGCTTACATAACCAAGGACTGCAGATGTTGCTCCTAGGTGGCTCACGTGGCTCCTGCTGTCTGATGCCTGACTTCATGCACGCGTCTGAATCCCACCTTGACACACATTTCACTTGCCGATATGGCAGACGAGTCCTCCTTATGGGCAGCCAAGAACAAGCTGCAGGATTTGAGAGAACAGTTCGAGGGTGTGAAATCCCGGCTGGAATTGACTCTTGACAATGCAACAGCCATTCTCGAAGAGGCCGATGACAACCTCAAGCACGCTGAGGAGGGTCTACACGGCGACGCCGCATCAAGGCCCGGAACGGTTCGAGGTACAGTGAGACTTTGCGATTCTTGTAAAGAAATTGACATCCCCAACGTGTTCGCTGCGTTGTCTAAGCTCAAACCTGACACCGAGCAACGCCATCTGGCGAACGCACGTCGCACAGTTGGTGATTTACGGCACGCTGTCGAGGTAGAATATTATTGTTGTCTATGCAAATTCCTGCTCGAGGCCATCCTGCTACAGACTGCTAAAGGCTCGTTCACAATTCCACCTGGCCAGAATGAACATGCGACCTCGATTCGACTTGTTTCCGATTCTGACCCGTGGTTCGTTACTGCAGGAATTAGTGTCAATCTCCCACCTTGTCAATTTGGCTGGCTTCGGGTTGGCGCGCGAGCAAGATCAGACCCATCGATCTGTATTACCTTCGAGCCGGCCATTGATTCTGGCCACGGCACAGAATCCCGCAACCTCGTCTACCCCAGTGAAAGGCGTCGTCTCTACGCCTTCAACGGCAGCCTCGATATCGAGCTTGTCATATCATGGATCAACAAGTGTGAGGACGTACATGGTAGTCTCTGTTGCCCAACCGAGTTGGACAATACAGAAGGCCTCACCGTTATCGATGTCGATTCCCGCGCGATTGTTCCGTATCCGCACGGAGAGCGTTATGTAGCTCTAAGCTATGTGTGGGGTTCGGATCAGTCCACTCAGTCTCTTGGATCTCGCCCACGACCAGTCCGCCTTTCAGACAATGCCGGACAGGGCTATGCGCAAGTGCTGCCATCAAAAACCCCACAAACATTCGAGGACGCAATCCGGGTGACGAAGGGACTGGGGGTGCGATACCTTTGGATTGACCTCTTTTGTATCAATCAGGATGACCGAGAAGAGCAACAACGGCAGATCGCGCTGATGGATCAGATTTTCTCCTCAGCTTGGCTGACCATAGCCTGCCTAGACGGACCCAACGCACGGTATGGGCTTCCCGGAGTTTCTCGCCCGTTCTTATACACAAGGCAACCTAAAGTCGAACTTTCCTCGGGACGGCTGACGGCTACTTATGTACACTCTTGGTGGGACGACAACGGCAAATCTCGATGGGATAGTCGAGCATGGACCCTCCAAGAACGGCTTCTATCGAGACGTCTCCTCACTTTCGCGGACACTTATATCGCCATGTCATGCCGCACAGAATACTTTCATGACTTGTTGAGCGTCGACAACTTGACAAGCGCAGGTGGAACCTCACAGATTGGAGACAAATACTACAGGGAAGATGGATCCGAGATTAACCTCGAGAAACTAGAGTGGGATTTCCAACAGTACAGCTCCTTGGTAGCCGACTACACTCACCGCGAGATTACATGGGAGAACGACCGATACAATGCGTGTCGAGGCTCGTTGAATCGAATGACGGCCAGGACCGGGGTCCAATTCCACTGGGCACTGCCCAAAGTAGACCTCCTGAAATCTTTGTTATGGAAGCCCCATCATGGCTACGTCAATTCTCGGTGTCCGGAATTTCCATCCTGGAGCTGGCTCGGCTGGTCAGGTTGGGCGGAATATGCATATTGGATCCATGATCAGACTGCAACTCCTCCCAATGATCCGACCAAAGCCGCAAAGCAACACCAAAACACCTCAAACAAGAGAAGGCGCTTGGAAGATTTCAGCTCGCCAGGAGAATATCGACAGGAGGCGACCATTCTCGAGCTCTCCCATGTGGGAGAAGATGTGCCTCCGGACATCGCTCTACGCACGAGCCTCTGCATGTTCCAAGTCCGATTCTTACGACGGGCCGGTGCTCCTCACCTGAACCGTCCGAGTAACACGCAGCAGGCGAAATTTGCAGTAGGCGACCACTGGGGTCTCGTCGCTCGAAATGGAGATCTGCTGCGAAACCCCGTTGGCGAGCACCAAAACTTTGAGCCTACGGACGTGGCCTTCCGCTTACACCCTGCACATTCGCAAGTCTTACGAAATCAGAACAACCGGGTAGAATTAATGTTTGTGAAGCATTGGCTTCGGATCTGGGATTCGGACAGAATCATTGAAAACATGGTCAGCGCTCTGGTGGTCGTCAAGAGAGACGATGGCAGATCTTATTGGCGACTTTCTTCCGTGCTGATACCCGCATCAGAATGGTACACACGAAATCCTGACGAAAGGGATATCATTTTGACATGACATGACATGACGTGACTGCAATCGCAAGATTGCCACACGACACAACACGGCGACCCAAGCGAGTACTAAGCTACTAGTACTTCTGTGTACCTCGCAATGCAGACGCCACCGCAACTTCCTCGAGGATACCGGTCATCCTCGGACGCAACCTGTCTGAGATTCGGTAACAGATACCACAAATCCTACTGAAGAGGAGAGGTGCGAATGTTCACGCCTTAAGCCACGCAAATGCTTCCTGCATGATCCTTTCCACAGTCTCTGGCCTGTCCAGTCCCGGCATATCCTGACTGATTGGAAACCCAGTACGCTCCATCATCCACGCAAGCACGTTATAACTCTCTCTATACTCGACGGGCGGCCTCGTCGAGGGGATCTTGTCAGTGGGAAACGTGGGCGTCAAGGTCTCGTTGTCGTAAATGGCCTCGAACTTGACCATGTACCACTTCTGCCCCTGCCCCTTGTCCTGGTCCTGGTCCTGGTACTTCTCCAAACGATTGATAAACCGGCCGTACGAGGTGATGTCGTACCACGTGCCTTCAATCTCGGTACGGTTGCGGATTCGAACATTGGACTCGGAGGAGGCCTTTTTATTGTTGCTACTGAAGTGCACCTCTACCGGGTTGATGTCGTGCCTGGCTTTGGGCCCCTTTTCGGCCATGACCTTGGACCCCGCGATGAAGCCATCAATATCCCCGTTGTACCTGTGCAGGCGGAGATTTTCAGCCCTGGAGTCAAAGTAGGTTCTGATCGTCCACATTTACCATGAGATATTGATGTTCGTCCTCGATGCGTCGGGGTGCCAGACTTCGCGAAGCGCCGTCCAGTTCAACGAGTCCCGGTATGATTTCTCCCGGACTAGAAGGTCTTTGATCTCGACCAGGTCTATAACGCGCTCGAGTCTCTCGTTCGTCATGTTGTTAATATGCTCATTCTGCTTTGAAGCCCAAAGTTTTGGTGAACGTATTATCGTCTCACCAGGGTTTCTCGCATATTTACTTGAGCTGTCAGTATGAAGAGGTGCGAAGAAGCTCATATCAGCACTACTAAGTTAGGCATACCGCAGCGTCATCCATACGAGTATTACATGTGCGTCGTATTCTGAGATCGTCAATTTCTTTCAGGCCACCCATCTACGATCTCAGCCTGAGTGCGGCGGCTTAGCAACAGTTGGTGTGTGATGATGCACATCCGACCTTGACAAGAAATCTGGAACGACAGAACAGACTGTGACTTCGTCCAAATGTTGACATACATACTGAGTCAATGTGCTCTCGAAATAGGTATCACGAAAGCGTCATCGAGGACATTCGACTTTGGCTTTACAAGGTCCTATACCTGAGGGCTTTCTTCTTCAAACCTTCTCACTGCCCACAATATCCCTCACAGAAACGGCGCTCATTCCTTCCGACGCTCGGTCTTCAGGCTCCTGGCCGGTGGTCACACCCGATTCAATGAGCATCTCACCATCAAAATACCCTTCCGTCTCTGCGAGGGTTTCAAACCCTTTCGAAGCACCCTCGTGGCCCATGGGGAACACCTTGGCCGGCATCACGAGATTGGCCGTGAAGTAAAAGGCGACAGCCACCGCAAAACATATCACCCATCCCGTTTGGTACATGTGTATGGCGGCTTCAGCGACCCATGTCGGATGGTATGCTCCGATCAGGCCCGGAACGCCGAAAATTGCAGCAGAGACCCAGCATGCCAGCGCTTTGAGGTTCCAGCCTTTAGTGTAGTAGTACAAAGACCCCAGGGCCGGGTTGAAAAGCGAAGGCGTGTGGATGTTGCCGCGCCTGACGACGAAATAGTCGACCATGATGATCTAGCAGGTGTTAGTACTCGGGTTTCCCAGTGCTCTTAGGACTTAGTGAGGCAACACTTACGCCACAGATCGGCGAGATGAAGATATTGTAGCTGCCCAGGAGGGTCAAGAAGCCGGAGCCGTCGGCCATCAGACAGACAAGTTAGTGGTCGGCATTGAGGTGGTTGAGCTGGCAGAGCTTACTGAGAAGCTTCCACGGCACAATTGCAAGGGACGCAATGCCGCAGAACAGCTGGCCCCGGACGATGGTGAAGTACTTGGGCAATAAGTCTGTCACATCGCACCTGAGAAAAGGACAAAAGAACCGTCAGTCATGTCTGGCCACCTTGTCGAGGACATGGGGAATATATGGTACCGAAGGGAATAGCATTGCAGCCAATGTTGACGCCCAACACAGACAATGCGAGCCCCATTGCAGCAAAGAAGCAGCCCGCTCGCGCGGCAGGACCCCAGAACCGGTCGAGGATGGCATTGAGTAAGTCCCACTGGTTCCAGTATGCTTGTCCGAATTTTCCTTGGACAGCTGCGGTCGCGCCGATGCCGAAGAAAAATATCAACGTCTTGCTGGCGAAGATGGACGACGCTGGGCGCCATCCAGCATCTTTGGGTCGTCTGGTATTATCGGGTCAAGTCAGGTTGCTGGAACAGAGAGTCAGCCATTGCCATTCGTCTCCGCGGACATTACAGTATGCGATTTACATTGACAAGAAGAGCAGACGTCACGCCCAGACAGCTACTGATGCCATTGAGCATGGCCCAGCCCAGAGCACCACCGTGGACTCGTGTCGCTCCGAATGTGTTTACGCGAATGCCGCCTCCGTAGTTGACATACCAGGCGAATGTTCCCAGGCAAGCCAGCGGGCAGAATATCAATTCAGCCTGCGACGCCGCAAATTGATCAGCACAACCGCGATGGGAAAAGGTGGGCGAGAGCATGGAGAAACACACCGCGAATAGGTACTTGATCCTGGTTGGATGCACAACTTGAAACGGCAGCTCAATCAACCAAAAGAGGAAGAAGGCCAGGAGATCTCTCGAGCTGATTCCAGCGCTGGTGGGAAGATGGTTCGGCATGTTCTCCCACGAATTCCCGAAGATGCATCTGAAGATGACGCTCAAGTGCTGCGAGCCGAAATACGTCAGTACACCGAACCAGATAATGGCGACCACGGCGCGGATCCAGACGAAGAAGTAGTGCCCGTATATGCCGAAGACACTCCTAGCTAGGACCGGGTAGCCGATGTGGTACCTCGCCCCAGGTCGTCCCAAGGCGAGGGCCACAGTGGACGAGATGAGATTCGCCAACATGCAGGCAATCAATGCTTGCCACCAATTCAAGCCGACGGCAATGAGACTAGCGCCGTTGGACCACTGGCTGGAATTGAAGGCATTGCCCCACCAGTAGCTGGTCAGGGATATCCTGTTGTGCAGGTTAGTATGAGTGATTGGAACATAACAAATTCGTTGCCAGCTCACCATGACCATGTACGTGCTTCCTTTGGCGTGGGTGCGAGGTCCTTGTTGATCCATTGAGATGCGGGATCATGCTCGGAACCAGTCGCGATGATGGCTTTCCATTCTTTCTTAGACTTGGGCATGTATATGTTCAAACCCTCCATAATGACAACGGCTGAGATGCTTGAATTTGGTTCCCCGAGACTCGAGTGCTGGGCTTCATTTCCAAGGGATCATGAGTAGTTGTAACTTCCCACAGTAGAGCGAGTGGCGATAGCATGGCCTTTATATGCTTGATTCACTTCGATTGTCGTCGAGATGCGCTGCATGCCTGATACGCACATGTTGATTTGGACTTTCGGGATATCTGTATAGGATAACATGATGAAACGATGCGTTTCTCTTGGAAGACGAAGTCTCAGGTACGTAAGTCACGACTGTTATCTCGAGAAGTTTATGGGGATCATCGGGCTCGTCCGACAATAAAGGGAGAGATTGATTGGTTATAATAGATCGTGAAACTCCGTATACTCGCGTGAGAGAGACGTTGAGAGCGGATGTACCGACGATGATGGCGATGGCGAGGGTGGCCTTACTCCGAAACGCATTTGATATCGGAACCGTCCGCATCTCTCGCTCTCTTGTGCTCGCCGTTGTTTGTGGATGCAGGCGTTCATGAGCATGCAGTATTTCTTCGAGAAGATATCGAATCTAGAGAATGTAGACCACTTTAGCAAATTCAAATCCGATTCCCAGTGACTGTCCGCATTGTCAATCTCGCGATGGCTATGAGTTCCTAGTCTTGGATCCGCAAGTCTGACATGAGAGTATCGGCCAGTCCTCTGGCAGCGTGGTTTTAGGAGTCGAAAGTGTTCCGGAGTTCTGAGTTTAGCCGGCTTCAACATGCAATTGTTTGATGTGATATTGCGGGACGCCTTCGTCAACGGGGCGTTTGTATGCGACATTGGCATCAAGCATGGTGTGATATCAGCGCTGGGTCTGAACCTTGTCGCTTCGGAAGACATCAAAATCATTGATTGCGAGGATGCCATTGTAACTCCAGGAGTCATAGACGGCCATGTGCATCTGGCCCAGGACAAGTCGCCGCGGGCACGAGAAGCCGGATACCAGTGTGCCGACACCAGTGAGTTGGCCATGACCCGAGGCGGGGAAATGTTACTGACTTCAGCACAGTAGAGACAGGAACGCGGAGTGCAGTTGCGGGAGGGACAACGACGGTATTGTTGTTCGCCGAGCAGTCGCGAGGAGAGTCGCTTCGAGAGAAAGTCGACGCTTACCACCAGCTGGCGCAAGAACAAGGCTCATATGCCGACTACGGCTTCCATGCTATCATCACGGATCCCGCGCCAACGGTGCTCGAAGAGGAGCTTCCGAGTCTAGCCCGCGACGGGATCATGAGCATAAAACTTTTCCTGACGTACAAGCACATGAGGATCTCTGACAAGGACTTTCTCCGTGCTCTGCATAAAGCACGAGAACTGGGCATGGTAGCGTTGGTCCATGCTGAAAATGGTGATCTTGTCGACTTCTTCGCCGAACAGCTCGAGTCTCAAGGCTTGACAGATCCGCTGTACAAAGCCATTGCCCACCCGGCAGCCGCTGAAGCAGAAGCGACCAATCGCGCCATAACATTCTCATCGGTCATGGATACGCCACTGCTCATTGTCCACATTTCTGTGCCAGAGTCCGCTGCAGTCATCAGAAAGGCCCAGTCACAACTGAAACCAGTCTTTGCAGAGACCTGTCCACAGTACTTGCTGCTCGGGAAGTCAAACTTGGCACAGGAGCATTTCTGCGGTGCAAAGTTCATATGCTCGCCGCCATTAAGAAGCGACCCGAATGATGTGGAAGCCATTTGGAGAGGAGTCGTCAACGGGACATTCACCATATTCTCTTCTGACCATTGCCCATATAGATGAGCAGGAAAAGTCTCATTGTTTCGTGTTTTCGTCTGACCATCGTTTGTGCAGATTCGCTGGCCCAAATGGGAAGCAGGTGGGACTTTCTCAAGCGGATAATGGCAATCCCAATGGAACGTAAGTGTAAATTCCTCGTTGAGGCTAGTGCCAGAGCCTAACTTCAGTCCCAAGGTTTACCAAAATACCCAACGGACTCCCTGGTGTCGAGACTCGACTCCCTCTTCTCTTCTCTGAAGGCGTATTGAGACGGCGGTGCATCGACGTGAAGCGCTTTGTAGAGTTGACCTCGGAAAACCCTGCGAAGTTATACGGCCTCTATCCGAAGAAAGGCGCTATTCAAGTCGGGTCAGATGCAGACTTGGTCATATGGTATCATGCATTCACTCCGCGGCGGCTGGTCCATGACAGGGACCTGCATGACGGCTGCGATTACTCCCCGTACGAGGGTATTGAGTTCTTGAACTGGCCGAAAATCACACTCTTGCGTGGGAGAACGGTGCTCAAGGATGCCAAATCGTAGATCATAATCGGTATGGTCGATTTATACCTCGGAAGGGATGCACTTTGCCACTGACCAGACGGCTGGCGGGGAAGTGGGACGTATTGCATGCAGCGACCTCATGGTTGCGACTTTCTAATATGTGTTGAAGCGTGTACCAAGGCTCGGGCTGCCGGTGTTGACCAGCAATCGACCATGATTGATCAAAGCCTTCCATACTTCCACTGCATCTTGAATTCCTCAACAAGCTGTTTGTTCTCGATAAGAATACCCAACTCCTGGCTGGTCCTCCAACTCGCAGCATCCATGTTGCCACTTCCTAGCAACAGCAACTCGTTGTCTACAATGGTCACTTTCGCATGCAACTTGACAGGCGTCACCTCGCGATCGGCAAGTGGAACCTCCTGCGTGCCGGAACCATCATCAAAGAAGTAAACTTCCAAGGAAGCCTGCATATTGCGTGTGCGTCGCTTCAAATTACTGATACAGGCTGTAGTCGTAGTACCCGCGGTCACCAACTGCTCGGTGGTCATCAGGGTGCGGTTCGTCCATATGCAAACATGAACGCCCCGCAGAAGGGCCTGATAAATAGCTTCAAGAACTGCAGGCTCGGTCAGATTTGGTGTAAGCATGATGATGCTGGACTTGGCGGTATTCAGGAGGTGATACGTTGTGCTCGACAAAGGTGTCGGACGGAAGCCAGGAGCGGTGCTGGGAATGCAGGGGCATTGGCTGGCAAGGGCTCGAGGATGGAGCCAAAAGGGAAGGAGCCCAGAGCCATGGGGAGAAGGTAACAGCGTGGTCTCGACAGGACCGGTCTCGAGCATACCAGGAGAATATCCAGGTTGCCGAGGTGCACCCGAGAGCTCGACAGTAGACCTGATATCGACTTCCGTCGCGGAGCGTGTCGCAGGTAGTGATTGTTCGGGACCCCAGAAACAGGTATGAAAAGCGACCAAGTGCTCGACGACAGGCCCCGTCAGCGTGACTGCGACCTCGTACCAGCGCTCCCACGAGACGTTGCATGAAGGTAGTATGGCCAGCTTCCGGTCGACAACAACGTACTTGGAATGAATGATGCCGAGAGGCCAGAAAAACTTGCGAACAACTTTTACGTCCAAACCTTCGAGTTCGTCGGCTCTAGGTAGACCAAGCTTTTTCCAGGCCGTTGGCGGGAAGATTTGTCCCTCTTTTAGCGTCGGCCATAACATGTTTCGAGCAAGTGATGATGAGGAAAAACAGATCTGTACAGATATTTTGCACGAAGCCTCGAGAGCCTTCTTTGAGAGCTGAATGAGGGCTTCATTTATTGCGTCGCGTGTCACTGATGGTGCCCAGAAGCAGGTCACCACAATGACTTCCATCCGCGCGGATGTGATTGCAGGAATGATCGTGGACTTGTATATGCTATAACCCGTCCCCGTAGTCAAGGACAGAGGGCTGCTCGGTGCTCGTCGCCCAGCGGAGACATGGTCGACATATTGCGGATCATAAGTCGGGTGTTCGTCAAAAGGCAGCCCGGTCATTGAGTCTCGGCTGTCACAATGCTCCATCGCGAACGCTGCGTGTTCAAAGCCTCCACTGGGTCTACTGAACAAGTACGCGACCGACCTTCGTACGCAATGAGCATGCCGCTGTCGAGCGTGGTTTAATGGCTCAACCCCTCCGTTGGAATAGATCCAAATGTCGAGTCCGCCGGGTGGTGAGAGACATGATGACTTATAAACTTGGTAGAGTGGCTTAACAAGTAGAACGAATGGAGAAGAGATGAAATCAATGTGGTGGTTGATTCGGAGGAGCGTGTGATGGGATTATCCTCGTCCTTGGCCAATCATTTGTCAGCCTCGTGACACAAGTACCAAAAGCCTCTAATCTTTCCTCTATCTAATTCTTCCTCTAATTCTTCCTCTAATTCTTCCTCTAATTCTTCCTCTAATTCTTCCTCTAATTCTTCCTCTAATTCTTCCTCTAATTCTTC